>NC_069500.1:590820484-591120484 GCF_027579735.1 Bombina bombina
TTGTTTGATGTATCAGTTTCAGTGTTTGTTGAGCGACAGCCATTATTGGTTGTTACGGGTGCTATTGTAAGAAATGGAGATTGAAGCTAGTGGCAGTTATGAAGCTCTGTTGAGTTTGCCTTGGAAAGGTTATTATTGAATTTTTTTTTTTTTTTTAAAAGGAAGATTATATTTTTTCCTACATTAAACCCCCCAGAAAGATTAGAATTGAACCCTTCATTAGAACCATTTTCAAATATTCTTGCCTTAATGAAAATGCTTCTATTAAAAATTATTTTATTAGCAATTCTGGACTACTTTTAATATGAATGTAATTCATGAAATGAACAGTTGTAAGCCATATGCACTTCTCCCAAGCAAAAAAAACACACATTCAAACACATTAGGCAGTGATTATCAATATAGGACCAATAAATAGCGATGTTTTATTTTCACATTTATTGGTTCTACCAAGGTGTAATCCTTTGACATCTGCGACACAGCTCTCTTGTGGTTCTTTTCCTATCTATCTTACCATACCTTTAGTGTAGCCTTCACTGGAGCATCCTCTGCCCCGTTACCACTTTCTGTTGGGGTACCTTAAGGCTCTGTCCTTGGGCCCCTTCTCTTTTCAATCTACACGTCATCATTAGGTTCCTTAATAAAGTCCCATGAGTTTCAATATTATTTGTATGCTGATGACACCCAAATCTACCTCTCTGCACCAAACCTACCTCCTTCCTTACTAACCCGTGTCACTAACTGTCTTTCTCATATCTTATCTTGGATGTCCTCTCACTACCATAAGGTAAATCTCTCCAAAACTAAACTTCTTATTTTCCCCCCTTCATCCAAAATCTCCACCCCCTAATTTTCTATAACTGTTGATAATTCCATCATTACCCCTACCCCGCATGCCCAATGTCTTGGGGTCACACTTGACTCAGACCTTTCTTTCACTCCTGTTCAGAACACATGATTAAGGGGCATGTGCCCCGAAACGTCATGCTTTTTTATCCTGCTCTGAACATAAGTTTATAACAAAGAATCTTTTGCAGTATTGGAGATCCTCCACTATTTTTTGACATTTACATATTTTGCGAGCCAGGTAGTAGCTCCTGGTGGGTCTTCCTAAATTGGATTGTGTGCTGGATTCGACCTTTCCTCTACTTTCTTTCACTCCTCACATACAGTCCTTGGCTAAAGCCTGCCACTTCCACCTTTAAAACATCTCTAAAATTAGAAATTTCCTTACACAACTAAGATTTTAATCCACTCTCTTATCCTTTCCCGCCTCGACTACTGTAACTCTGTCCTCTCTGGTCTACCCAGCTGCCACCTAGCTTCTTTACAATCCATAATCAATGCGTCTGCCAGGCTCATCTTCCTTACACGTCCCTCTTCATCTGCTGCACCTCTCTGCCAATCCCTTCACTGGCTTCCTCTTGCCTCTTTTCCTCTTGCCTCCAGGATTAAACACAAAAAATCATCACTCTGACATACAAAGCCCTCAACTGCACTGCTCCCCCCTATATTTCAGACCTTGTCTCCAGTTACTCTCTCTCCCATCCCCTTCGCTCTTCTCATGATCTCCTACTCTTATCCTCTCTTGTTACTTCCTCACATTCCCGTTTACAGGACTTCTCCAGACTGGCTCCCATCTTATGGAACTCTCTGCCTCGCTCCACAAGACACTCCCCTAGTTTTAACAACTTCAAGTGCTCCCTAAAGACTCTACTATTCAGGGATGCATACACTACACTAACCTTTCCTAACTCTATTGCTTTCCACTTGAACTCCTTAGAATTTAAGTCTATGAGCCCAACTGTTTGTAGACTGCCTTCTTAATAGCGACTACAACAGTGCAACTCTTGGCAGGGCCCTCTTCCCATTTGAGGTTCAAATGAATGTATATCTATCAGCGCCACAATAATACCATACAACAGGCATGTCCAAAGTCCGGCCCGCGGGCCAATTGCGGCACGGGTACCGGACTGATATGGCCCCACAGATAATTTTACAAATATACATTATACGGCCCCCCAGTGAGTCCCCGACCGACGCTCAGTTAAGTCCCAGAGCGCCGCTCAGTGAATCCTGAGATCTCTGGTTTGACGTCATCAGCCGGCACAGGAAGAAGGGGAAAGCCCAAATCTCGCAAGATCTCGGACGCATAGGAATCTGGCCAATTTTCATAATAGCACCAAAACGTCTCACAGGAATAAGCAAAGAGATATTTCAAGGTATAAAAAGTTAAATTTATGACATGTCATTCAATGTAAAAACGTAAAAGGCACAGCATACACAGCTTTTTCTTGGAAGAAACGTTGTTATAAATATATTTGAACACATGTATACTTGGTGTTATGTTCCTGTTCACATTTTCTGAACTTAAAAGTTGACAGACAACCTTTATTAGTTTGTGTAATGTACTTTACAATGTTCCTGACATATTTCAGCTTCCTGTTTTTTTATATTAAAGGCAGAGTGATTTAACACCTGTTTAGATTTGTCATCCAAGTCACAAAATGTAAAAGTATGCCGTTTTCAATAAACTTTGCATAAAATAGTTAATTTGCATTTATTTTAAAATGGTTCAAAGAATGTCAGGCAAAATGGTCGGCCCTCGCACATGTTCACTTCATGAAATCTGGCACTCTTCCAAAAAAAGTTTGGACACCCCTGCCATACAAGCTATATCTGATATAGGCGGAGTCTCCCAACCAGACTCCAAAAGTTAAGAGTAAAAAGAAATGCCAAGATACAGCGCTACACTACCCTCAGATGAGGGTTGGGTTGCTAAAGATGGTGTCCACGACTAGGAATGTGTATACATAAAGGTTAATATATAATATTGTGTTACACAAAGAATATATATAAAACCATGTGAAAAAGTACTTAAAAGGTAAAATATTAAAAACAATATATATATATATAGGATGTGATATTAAAATGTATTAAACAAACATTTTATTAACATAAACTGACAGTTAAAAATACAGTTAAAAATAGATTCAACAATCTAATGGATTGCCCCATACAATGTCCAAGAAGTTATGTCCTATGTAACATACAAGTGTTTAAGTCCCATACCAAAATGTCCAAAGCAAATGTTCAAGGTTAATATCCAAAAAAAAAATAATGATAATATGTCCAAAGTTGGTGTAAAAATCAAAAAGGTGAAAAAATGTAAAAAATATAAAAAAATATATTAAAAAATATTTTTTGAAAAGATGAAAAAATGAATAAAAATATATAAAAAATATATGAGTTGTGATCAGCAACCCATATGGAAGGAATATAATATATGTGATAGTGAATAATTCTCGTGAGGTGTACACTTAAAAAGTGTGTATAAAAATATGTGTATATAAAAGGGTGTGGTAAAAAATGTGTCATAAAAAATGTGTCATAAAAAAAGATTCAAAATCCTGGTGAAATAAATAAAGTCCAAATTGCTCCAAAAAAATGTGTTTATAATTCCAAGTATTCCAAATGTGAGTGTAGAAAGTGCTGGGTTGATGTTCCTCTTCTTAAAAGGTTATCAAATGTAATGGGATATCCTCCTGTACCTAAAAAAGTGTACAGAAAATAGACATAGTGCAATAAAATCACTTTAGAATGACAACAACAGTATTCTACTCACCAGATATATTCTGAGCTGCAATACCAGTGTATAGCCAACGCGTTTCGGTCCTCAGGGACCTTTCTCAAGACTGGACAGTAGTGCATTGCTGCTCATTAAAAAAGTTTATGCTCTATCTGAATCATGTCCACTAAACATCTTGTAATAACCAGACATTTTTGTTATCTTGCTATAGAATAACATCTGCCAACTCTAAACATTTTTAAACAAATTCACCTAGATTACGAGTTATGCGCGCTATAGGGAAATTAACGAACACAACAAAAGTTGGGTTATTTAACCCCCTATAGCTCAACCATTACAAGTTTTCAAACAGCCGTCTTGTGCATGCAATATAGTGCTTTTAAGACATCAATGGGGAGAGCGGGTCAGAAAAAAAGTCTAACACCTGCGATCGCAGAAAGAAAAGCTCCGTAACGCAGCCCCATTAATGTCTATGGGGAAAAAAAACCTAACGTTTAAACCTAACACCCTAACATAAACCCCATGTCTAAACACCCCTAATCTGCCCCCACCGACATCGCCAGCACCTACATAATTTTATTAACCCCTAATCTGCCACCCCAATATCAATGCCACCTAAATAAAACTATTAACCCCTAATATGCCGCTACCCCGATATCGCCGCCACTATACTAAAGTTATTAACCCCTATTCCCCTGCACTCCAACATTGCCCACACTATAATAAATCTATTAACCCCTCTCCGACGCTCCCTGATATTGCCGCAACTAAATAAAGTTATTAACACCTAAACTTCTGGCCTCCCACATCACTACCACTAAATAAACCTATTAACCCCTAAACCGCCAGCCCCCCACATCACAACAACCTAAATTAAACTATATTAACCCCTAAACCTAATGTAACCCTAAGCCTAACCCTAAACCTAAACCTAACCGTAACCCTAACACCCCCTAACTTTAACATAATTAAAATATAGCTAAATTAAACTTACAATTATTAACTAAATAATTCCTATTTAAAACTAAATACATACTTACCTGTGAAATAAAACCTAAGCTAGCTACAATATAACTAATAGTTATATTGTAGCTAGCTTAGGATTTATTTTTATTTGACAGGTAAGTTTGTATTTATTTTAACTAGGTAGACTAGTTAGTAAATAGTTAATAACTATTTACTAACTACCTAGGTAAAATAAATACAAACTTACCTGTCAAATAAAACCTAAGCTGCCTTACACTAAAATCTAACATTACAAAGAATAAAAAACACTAAAATTACAAAAAATAAAAAATCTACCATTACAAAAAATAACAAACGAAATTATACAAAACAATAAAAATTATTCCTATTCTAATACCCTTTTAAAAAAAAAAAAAAACACCCGAAAATAAAAAAACCCTAATCTATAATTAAAAGGGCCTTTTGCAGGGCATTGCCCTAAAGTTAATGAAGCATCCAATAGAATGAGAGCTGCTTAAATCCTATTGACTGATTTGAACAGCCAATATGATTTTAGCAGCTCTAATTCCTATTGGCTAATTCAAAATTTTCAGCCAATAGGAATGCAAGGGACACCATTTTGAAATGGCTCCCTTGCACTGAAGATTCAGTGTACAGCGGCGACCGTATGAAGAGGATGCTCCGTGTCGGATGTCTTCAGGATGGACCCGCTAGGATCAAGATAGAAGATGCTGCCTGCACGAAGATAGAAGAGGCCGCCTGGATGAAGACTTCTCGCAGCATGGATGAGGACTTCGCCGCCTGGATGAAGATAGAAGAGGCCGTCTGGATGAAGCCTTCTCGCCGCCTGCATGAGAAATTTGCTGCCTGGATTAAGATAGAAGAAGCCGTCTGGATGAAGACTTCTCGCTTCCTGGATGAAGATCGTTCAAGCGGGAATTATAAAACTGTAAGTGGATCGTCGGGGGTTAGTGTTAGGTTTTATTTAAGGTTTTTTTTTGTTTGTTTTTTTTTTTAATTAGGGTTTGGGCAGCAAAAGAGCTAAATACCCTTTTAAGGGCAATGCACATACAAATGCCCTTTTCAAGGCAATGGTTAGATTAGGTTTTTTTAGAATTAGGTTTTTTATTTTGGTGGTTGGTTGGGTGGTGGGTTTTACTGTGGGGGTTCTTTGTATTTTTTGTTCAGGGTAAAGAGCTGATATCTTTCAGGCAATGTCCCACAAAAAGGCCTTTTAAGGGCTATTGGTAGTTTATTGTAGGCTAGGGTTTTTTTTTATTTTGGGTGGGCTTTTCTATTTTTATAGGGCTATTAGATTAGGTGAAATTATTTTTTATTTTGGATAATTTCGTTTGTTATTTTTCGTAATTTAGTGTTTGTTATTTTTTGTAATTTAGTATTTTTTATTTTTGTTAGGTTTTTTATGTGTAGTTTAGTTTTATTTAATTGGTAGTTAGTTTATTTTAGTTTAATATTTATATTAGTTCAATTGTTAGTTTAAACTTAGTTCTTTCAATTTGACAGGTATGTTTTCATTTAAGTTAAGATAGGGAAATTGTAATTTTAAAATAAAGTTAGGGGGACGTTAGGTTTAGGGGTTACTAGTTTAATTTAGTTTATTGCGATGTGGGGGGCTTTCGGTTTAGGGGTTAATAGTTTACTTTAGTATATTTCATTGTGGGGGGCTTGCGGTTTAGGGGTTAAAAGGTTTATCATAGTGGCGACGGTGTAGGGCTTAATAACTTTAGTACAGTGGTGGCAATGTGGGCAGACGGCAGATTAGGGGTTAATAATAATTAAATAGTGTTTGCGATTCGGGAGGGTTGCGTTGTAGGGATTAATAACTTTATTATAGTGATGACGATGTCGGGGAGCGGCGGAATAGGGGCTAATAATTATTTTTAGTGGCGGCAATGTTGGGAGCGGCAGAGTAAGGGTTAATAAGTTTAATATAGTATTTGCGATGCGGGGGTTGGGGTTAATAGGTGGTTTATGGGTGTTTAGTGCTCTTTAGTTATGAGTTTTATGTTAGAGTTTTGTAGCGTAAAACTCATAAGTACTGCTTTTAGATTGCGAAACGGATCTTGTCAGTATAGGCTGCAACGCAAGCTTTTTAGCCTCACAGCAAAAGTCGTAATGGCAGCGCTATGGAAATCCCATGAAAAAATGTCATTTTTACTAGTGCGTGACTGACGTTGCATTACAGGCTGAAAGGCTTGCGGTACAGCTATACAGACAAGAATTGTAATGGCTGTGGTGCTATTTTAACGCTGAAATTACCATTTTGTTTCAGTGTTAAAACCCAAACACACAACTCATAATCTATCTGATTGTTTGCGCCAGTTGTATTTCAAAAGCCAAAGTTCACCCACCACTTTTCTTATTTGGAGGAGCCAATCTGGGCTTGCTTCTGGAGAAGACATACAGTTATTATGTTAGTATGAACTGCATTATATTTAGCGAAAGACATGTAGCAGAGTTAGCTTTGAGTCTGCATGTGTAAATATCAGTGTTGAGAATTGGAAAATCATCAATTTCAAGAGTTAAATTACATGAAAAGAGGGCAAAATTAATGAAAGTATGTAAGTTGTTTTATTTTACATCACAGAAAAATTATATTAAAATCTTCTCAAGGTGTTAACTGTTCATTTAAAGGAATAGTCTAGTCAAAATTAAACTTTCATGATTCATATAGAACATGCAATTTTAAGCAACTTTTTAATTTACTCCTATGATCAATTTTTCTTTGTTCTTTTTGTATCTTTAATTGAAAAAGCAAGAATGTACGCATAGGAGCCAGCCCATTTTTGGTTCAGATAACCTCACTGACGAGGCCCACACTAGGCCGAAACATACATCTGGGGTTTTGCCATTTCTCTCGTTCATAGAGGGATTGCTTGGTATTTCAGGCTGGACTGTACTGTTAAGTCAGGATCAGACTGATATGCTACAGGAAAGTTCTTCTCTGTGAAAGGCACATGTTGAGCAAAAAGAGTCTGCTTCTTGGGTGGTAACTAGCCATAGAACAAGCTATTATGCTATTGTTCGTTCCCAGGTTGAGGGATTCTCTCTTTTTATTTATGCAAATTATGACTCTTAGGGAAGTTTCCCTAAGTGTAATGCGGGAATCCAGATGTGGACCAGTTGCTCAGTGTGCCTAGAGGGATATGGCTGCACCTCACTGACGAGGCCCACACTAGGCCGAAATGATCAGCTGAGGTTGCTTCTTGGGCCTTTGGCTTGGATCAAGTGCAGTTTTCTGTGCTTGGTCTTGGTCTTGGTTTGCTGCCTGGAGACCTGCCCCTTCGGCCTGGGGTCCTTTCCCTTTGGGGTTTGGGCTCCTGCTGCTATTGGGGGGGTGGCTACTCCTTAGGTGTAGAGCAACTGGGTAGTAGGGCCGTCCCCTTAGCCTTGTGGCATTGTCCCTGGACTTCAGCCACATGCTGCTTTTGGGGGGGCGCTCTGAAATCCAGCCTAAAGTGGCAATAGGGCAAATATGGCTACCAATGTGCCAAATGTTCCCCATACACTTCGGGTGTTGATTTCTGAGGACTTTCGAGAGAAGATTGGTTTGGCTCATGTCCAGCAGGTGGTTTTGGAGGGTGTTTTGAAGATGCCAAGAGCAAGTTGGCATTGTGTTCAGTCATTCCCTTCAAGAGGGATTTTTGATGTGGCTTTCACCGATGAGCATTATTTACAGACCTGCTATCAACGGACTATTGATATGGCTGCTGCTCCAGAGTTGGTTGGCATGAAATTTGTTGCCTGTGTGCAGAGGGAGAGAAGAATCCCGGTGCCAGTACATATGTACAACCCTTGGGTCACTGATGTGGAAATTCGTCTGTTTCTTTGTCGCTACTTTGATGATGTTCAAGGAGGTAGCAAGCTGAAGAATCAGTTTGGGACTTTCAATGGAAAGCGCAGCTTCTGGGTGCGGTTTGTGCCAGATGAATTAGGTATTGGTGGAAAGAAACACCCTCCACAGACTTTCGCCATTGGTGGAAATAGAGGTTTCCTATACTATGATGACATGCCTCTTTTTTGCCGTAGTTGCAACCTGTTTGGTAACATTGCTGAAAATTGCCCAGGTGCCAGATGTCGAAATTGCGGTGAGGAGGATCCACTTGTTGCCCACTGTAGTAAACGCCGGACCTGTGTGGTTCTTCAAGTCATCTGTGCAGGATGTGTCCTTTGATGATGTTGCAGGGGCTTGATAGAGTGAAGCCTTCCTATGCTGATGTTGCAAAAAAAACATCTTCAGTTGCAGTTGAGCCATCTGTGAATGAGGAGGAGGTCTCTGATGAGACATTGAACTCTATATTACCTCTTTTGTGTAAGAAATCTGCAGTTGGGGTCCCTGTCGGAGAGGTGTCTGATACTCCTGTGGTGGTTCCTGTGGCTGAGAAGGTGGAGGAAGCCCAATCTCATCTTCAGGAGGTGGATCTTGCTACATCTAATGTGATAGCTGCTTCAGATGTTCTTGAAGCCCTGTTGCCCAATTCTGTAGATGATACTGTTGCTGTTCCTGGGACAGATAATTTTTCCTTCACTGAGTCATCTTGTGAACCTGCTCCTGATGCTGTTCTTGGTGAAGGGGAGCACATTGATTGGTCTTCTGTTGTGTCCTCTAGTCCTGAGGAGGATATGGACACTGAAGGGAAAAAATCTGCCTCCAAGCGAAAAAAAGATGCAGATTCTGATGAATGGAAGAGTCGTGGTTATCTGTTGGTTATCTAGATAAAAGATATGTGAACCAACTTGCTGAAGTTACTGGTTATGAGGCTGGCAAGGGGGAGCCTAGGAGGTCGGAACATCACAGAGGCAGATTTAAAGGATCTCCTTTGAGTCCTAAGAAAAAGAAAGGAAAGAAGTCCTGATGTTATTTATTTTTTTGTTTTTCTTTCATTTATTTTTGTGATGTTTCTGACCATTTCTTCCCTTAATGTCAGGTGCATGAAAACTATAGCAAGGAGAGCAGCAATTTTAAAATTATTATCTGTATGTTCTGCTAATATTTTTTGTTTGCAGGAATGTGGTCTCTCTGAACATCCTAAATGTGCTGACTGGGAATATGGTCCTAAAGTATGGTCTTGTTCTTCTGATAGGAATGGGGGGGGGGGGGGGGGGGGGAGTTTTGTTTAAGGGGTTTAGTTTTTCTATCCTTAATGTAGTTCATATTGTCCCAGGTCGGGTACTTTTGGTTAGTTTTAGTTTTTGTGGGACTGTTTTTCGTTTGTTTAATGTATATGCTTCTCCAAATAGGGTAGAACGTTTGCTTAATTTTGAAACTTTAAAGTTTTTTCTGCCAGGTCGAGAGACAACTTTTTTGGTTGGGGATTTTAATTGTATTATTAAGAATGGGGACAGAGAGGGTGGGAGTGATTGTAGGGTGGATAGCTCAGGGAAGTTTTTACTTGATTTGCTTGAATCTTTCTGTTTGAAGGATGCCTTCGGGTCTGTTTCTTTTTCAGGGGAGGGTTTTACTTTCTTTAGTGATAGTGGTGGGATAAAATCTCGAATGATTTTTGTTTTTTATCTAAATTTTTATGTGTTGATGATTTTTCTTTAAAGCGGATGCCCTTTACGGATCATGCCCTTTTGATGTGTAAGGGGAATTGTGTTTTGGAGATCAAGTATGGTAAGGGTGTTTGGAAACTGAATGTGGATTTGTTAGAAGATGAGAAGTTTAAGCGTCAGTTTGTTTGGATGTAGGAAAGGTGGCGTGAAAGAAAATGTGATTTTAGTAATGTGCTTATGTTGTGTGAATGGTTGAAGGTGGAAATAAAGAGGTTTTTTATTAAGAAAGGCTGTGAGAAAGCTAGAATGGAAAGGGAGCTGTATGATAAATGGTATCTGAGGTTGTTGTATTTGTATGAATTGAGAAATTGTAGTATTGATGTGCATGAGGAAATTGCTGAAGCAAGAAAGATAATTAAAAAGTGTATGCATGAAAAAGGAAAGAAAATTGTTTTTTTGGCAAGATTGGAGAAAATGGAAAAGGATGAGTCTTGTAGTAAATATTTTTTTAAGAAAGCTTTTGAAGGAAAGACTGGTTTTGTTAGTGTTTTTGATAAGGTTGAGTGTGAAGCTAATGGTACGGATGGTGTTTTGCGTGAAGTTCATGAGTTTTACAGTGAGCTGTATAAAGAAAAAACAAGAGATGTTTTATTGGAAAATGAGTTGTTGGAAGACATTGAGGTTAAGTTGGAAAAATATGATAATGATTTGTTAGAAAGGGATCTAAGTTTGGATGAGATTGCAGAGGTTGTTAGGAGTTTTAAGAATGGGAAGGTACCTGGTTGTGATGGTTTGCCTGTTGAATTTTATACTTGTTTTTGGAATTTGATTGGGGTGGATATGTTGGATGTTTGTAAGTTTGTTTTTAGAATGAATGTTTTGCCTGTTTCAATGAGGAAAGGTTTGATTGTTTTGTTATTTAAAAAGGGTGCTAAGAGAGATTTGAGGAATTGGAAGCCGATTACGTTGTTGAATGTTGACTATAAGGTTATTGCAAAGGTGTTGGCAAATAGAATGCGTGGAGTGATTGGTAAGGTTGTGGGTGAAGAGCAAGTGTGTGCTGTTCCTGGGCGTCTGATTTCTGAAAGTTTGTTGTTACTACACGATGTACTGTGGTATGTGAGGGAGAGGATGAGGTCTGTTGCTGTTGCTATTGTGGATTTCGAAAAAGCGTATGATAGGGTAGTGCATGACTTTATGTTTCATGTTTTAGAACGTTTAGGTTTTTCTGGTAAGTTTATTGGATGGTTTAAATGTTTGTATAGTGATATTGTGAGTCAAGTCCAGGTTAATGGTTTTTTGACTGAGGAATTTTGTGTTAAATCTGGAGTGCGTCAAGGATGTCCTTTGTCTCCTGTGTTATTTGTATGTGTCATTGAGCCATTATTAACTAGCTTGAGGAAGGATAAATTAGTTAGAGGTGTGAGTGTTCCTGGTAGTAATGGAAGATGTTTAAAAGTGAGACTCAGGCTGGTTTGAGGAGGGTAAAAACTTTAGTTGAATGTTTTTGTATGGCAAGTGGTTTCAGAGTTAATTGTAATAAGTGTAAAGTTAAAGTTTTTGGTAATAATAGGGAGATTGATTCCTGTGGATGGCCTATGACTGAAGGTGCAATTGAGGTGTTGGGTGTGAAATTTGATGTGGATTTGAAAGGCTTGGAAAGTTGGGAGAATGTTTTTGATAAAGTGAGTAGAAAACTTCAGTTTTGGTCTTTAAGGACTTTATCTTTGGAAGGAAAAATGTTAGTTATTAAATCGTTTTTGATCCCTTTTATGTTATAATTGGCGTTAGTTTTTCCGCCACCTGAGAGGATTTTTCGGAGACTTTTGAGAGTGTTGTTTTCTTTTTTCTGGAGTTCTGGTACGGAGCATTTGAAAAGAGATGTTGTTGTTAAGAGTAAGAATGTTGGTGGGAAGGGTTTTCCAAATGTGGAGAGATTTTTGGCTGTGAAATATGTTAGTAGGTGTGTGGTTCTGAGTGGTAAGGATAGCATGGCTGATTGTATGGTAAAGTATGCTTGTGGAAATGTTTTAAGACAATATGGTTTATTTGAGATTGATAGAAAGAAACCGGTATGTTTTGCTGTTCCGTGGTTTTATGTAAGGGTGGAATGTTGGATTAAAAAATATAGTTTGGAGAATGTTAGTAGGAAGATGTGGTGAGCAAACAAAATGGTGTTGAAAATGTTGGAGAATAAGGAAGGTCTTGAGTTGATTGGGGGTTTGAATGAAAATGAATGTGTGTTGGTATGGAAAAATGTGTGTAATAAGTATTTGATGAATAGGCAGAAAGATATTAGTTGGATGAGTGTGCATAAGTATTTGCCAACAAGGGATTTTCAGAGAATGAGTCGTTTAGTGGCTTCAGAAGTGTGTCCTAGAGATGGTTGTTGTCAAAGCGAGAGTGTTATTCATTTGTTTTGGAATTGTGAGTATACTATTGATGTTCGGAGAAGTTTGAAAAGGATGATTAAGGGTTTGACTGGAGTGCAGTTATTTACTTTTAATATGATGATGTATGGTTTGTGTGGAAGTGGTGTGGAAAAGGAGAAAGCAAGATTGATATGGTTGTTGGCATGTTGTGTGAAGGAGGTGTTGTGGGATGTGCGTAATATTTAGATTTTTAAGAAAGAGGTAGTTACTGTAGGTAATTGTGTGGGTATGATCCGTGGGAAGTTTTTGTATTTTTCTTCAGTTTTTTTTTTTTTTCTCCAGTTGGTTTTTGTCTGTATTTGAAATAAGTTTAATTTTATTTTGTGTGATTATTTAAGTTTAATGTTTGCATTCTGATTTTTTTCTGCTGACAAAAAATTGGGTCAATATTTCAGTTTTGTAACAAGAGATATTTTGTTTGTATTTGTTATTATGATTTTATTTTGTATATATGCATATATGATTATTTTTCTAATAAAAGAATTATGAAACGTATATCTGGAGTTTTGCTGCTTCTCTCGTTCAGAGAGGGATTGCCTGGTATTTTGGGACTGGACTGTACTGTTAAGTCAGGATCAGACTGATATGCTACAGGAAAGTTCTTGTATGTGAAAGGCACATGTTGAACAAAAAGAGGCTGCTTTTTGGGTGGTAACTAGCCATAGAACAAGCTATTATGCTATTGTTCGTTCCCAGGTTGAGGGCTTTTCTTTTTTTATTTATGCAAATTATGACTCTTAGTGAAGGCTCCCTAAGCGTAATGCGGGAATCCAGACGTGGACCCGTTGCTCAGTGTGCCTAGAGGGATATGGCTGCACCTCATTGACGAGGACCACACTAGGCCGAAACGTATGTCTGGGGTTTTGCTGTTTCTCTTGTTCAAAGAGGGATTCCCTGGTAATTCGGGGCGGGACTGTACTGTTAAGTCAGGATCAGAATGATATGCTACAGGAAAGTTCTTCTCTGTGAAAGGCACATGTTGAGCAAAAAGAGGCTGCTTCTTGGGTGGTAACTAGCCATAGAACAAGCTATTATGCTATTTTTTGTTCCCAGGTTAAGGGCTTCTCTCTTTTTATTTATGCAAATTATGACTCTTAGGGAAGTCTCTCTAAGCGTGATGCAGGAATCCAGACGTGAACCAGTTTCTCAGTGTGCCTAGAGGGATATGGCTGCACCTCACTGACGAGGCCCACACTAGGCCGAAACGTACGTCTGGGGTTTTACCATTTCTCTCCTTCAGAGAAGGATTGCCTGGTATTTTGGGGCTGGACTGTACTGTTAAGTCAGGATCAGACTGATATGCTACAAGAAATTTCTTCTCTGTGAAAGGCACATGTTGAGCAAACAGAGGCTGCTTCTTGGGTGGTAACTAGCCATAGAACAAGCTATTATGCTATTGTTCGTTCCCAGGTTGAGGGCTTCTCTCTATTTATTTATGCAAATTATGACTCTTAGGGAAGTTTCCCTAAGCTTGATGTGGGAATCCAGACGTGGACCCATTGCTCAGTGTGCCTAGAGGGATATGGCTGCACCTCACTTATGAGGCCCACTCTAGGCCAAAACGTACATCTGGGGTTTTGCAGTTTCTCTCATTCAGAGAGGGATTGCCTGGTATTTTGGGGCTGGACTGTACTGTTAAGTCAGGATCAGACTGATATGCTACAAGAAAGTTCTTTTCTGTGAAAGGCACATGTTGAGCAAACAGAGACTGCTTCTTGGGTGGTAACTAGCCATAGAACAAGCTATTATGCTATTGTTTGTTCCCAGGTTGAGGGCTTCTCTCTATATATTTATGCAAATTATGACTCTTAGGGAAGTTTCCCTAAGCTTGATGCGGGAATCCAGACGTGGACCCGTTGCTCAGTGTGCCTAGAGGGATATGGCTGCACCTCACTTACGAGGCCCACACTAAGCCAAAAAGTACATCTGGGGTTTTGCCGTTTCTCTCGTTCAGAGAGGGATTGCCTGGTATTTCAGGGCTGGATTGAACTGTTAAGTTAGGATCAGACTGATATACTACAAGAAAGTTCTTCTCTGTGAAAGGCACATGTTGAGCAAAAAGAGGCTGCTTCTTGGATGGTAAATAGCCATAGAACAAGTTATTATGCTATTGTTCGTTCCCAGGTTGAGGGCTTCTCTCATTTTATTTAAGCATTTTTGGTTTTAGAACCTGGGTAGCACTTTCTGATTGGTGTCTAAATGTACCACCAATCAACAAGCCCTACCCAGGTGCTGATTTAAAATTTGGCCGGCTTCTAAGTTTACATTCAAATAAAGATACAAAGAAAACAAAGAAAAATTGATAATAGGAGTAAATTAGAAAGTTGCTTAAAATTGTATGCTCTATCTGATTCATGAAAGTTTAATTTTGAGCAGACTATTCCTTTAATTTAGAACATTAGTTTTACCAATGGATTGCATTAAAATGAAGCCAAATATCACCTTCTTCAATCTTCTCACTCAGCAAAACCTTATGAATAAGAATGCAGGCAATTGAAATAAAGGGTATGAAAATAAAATAGGTGACAAAAAACAGAGAAATACAATTTGAGACAGAGAAGATTGTTGAGTATTACATCCCTTTAAGTATAGTTTTGCTTTGATTATCTTTAAAATAAAATTAAAATGATATAGAATGCAAATTATTCCTTCCTAATATAGGAGTAGATTCCAATCCTGTTTAGCATGCAACTTTGGTGATCAAAATCCACTCAATCACAAGTTATAAACAAAATATAGACAACAAAATGGACACAATTCCACAGCCAAAGACACGTATGAAGTTAAATGCCATTACTCACAGCTTGCACAATTGTAGCTGTTGCATAAATAAAATGTTAAAAAAAGATTTCTACTTTTAAAAATGTGATTTACATAGTGCAATGCAGTGGGGTATTAATATCTTGTACATGAAATCTTGTTCTTATAAACACTCCAAAGAAAAAACAAACAAAAAATGTTCTTTAAATAAAAACGTAGTTAAAATACATAATATTCTATTGTATTCTCAAAAAGTCCTGTAGATGAAAATGTGAGGAGATTTAAAAGAGAGGAGGAGAGGAGGTCATAGCAGAGCAAAGGGGAAAGGAGGGAGAATATTTGGAGACAAGGTCAGAGATATGGGGGGGAGCAGAGTTATTGAGGAACTTGAATGTTAGGGTCAGGATTTTTGTGTTTTAATCTGGAGGCTAGAGTAAGACAGTGAGCACATGCAGCACATGAGAAGCAAAGTGTAAGGCCTAGAAGAGTCATTTATTATGCATTGCAAAGGAGATAACAGCTAGGGAGACCAGAGAGCATGGAGTTGCAATGGTCAAAGCGAGAAATTATTAGAAAGTGGATTAAAATCATAGTTGTGTCTTGTGTGAGGAAGTGTTGAATTTTGGAGATGTTTTTAAGGTGAAAATAGCATGAATTAGCAAAAGACTGGATGTGAGAAATGAATAAAATATCTCTGTCAAGTGTGTTCCCAAGACAATGAGCATGCAGGGTTAGGGTAATGACGTTATTCTCAATAATTATAGAAAGTTGGAGGATTGACAGTTTGGAAGAAGGAGGGAAAATAAAAAGTTCAGTTTTGGAGAGATTCAGCTTAAGGTAGTAAGAGGACATTCAGGATCAAATATTAGAAAGACAGTTAGTGATATGCGTTAACAAGGAAAGGAATACAGAGAGATAGATTTGCGTATAATCAGCATACAAATAGTACTGAAACCTGTGGGCAGGGGTCAAGATGAGCGGGAACACATGGGAACAGAGTTCCTTCACTATTTTTGCAGGAGGAACTAAGTTCCCTCTGGACAGAGAACAGAAACCCTTCAGTAAACACCGCTGCTGCTAGTGGGAGGAGCTGGAGCACAGTCTGGTTAGAGGGATAGTGAGATCCTCTAGTAATTGACAGTACAATAAATACAAGCCTGTCAGCGGTCCTGCTGTGTAATCACCATGCACTGTGATTACATTTCTGAGTGGCATGCTCTGGGGTTATTTAGCTCTCCTCAGCAGAAACAGGACTATTGCACCTTAAGTGGGTGAGATTCTGTGACAGAAAATAATTCTTCGGCCCAGAGGCATCTATGTAACCCTTTATTGGATTTTATTTTCTTTCATTAACCCAAGTATATAGAGAGAAATATACATACAATATGTGTGTGTCTGTATATATAAAACCAATATTAATTGTATGGGGGGATGGAAGTATCTGTGACTTCCCACACTTTTTTTGTAGGACTTGACCTCTGCCTGTGGTGGGATTCATTAAGGAACCTTAATATGAAGTATAGATTGTAAAAAGTAGGCACCGAGGACACAGCCTTGTGGTACCCCAACAGAAAGTGTTAAAGGGGAAAAGGAAGAGCCAGAGAAGGCTACACTATGTTTGGACAGGTATAATGAGAACCATGAAAGAGCTGTGTCAAAAATGCCTAAGGATTAGAGGGTTTGGAGCAAGAAAGTGTGGTCAACAGTATCAAAGGCTACAAACAGATTGAGAAGGATCATCATAGAGAAGTATCCTTTGGATTTTGCTCTAAGTTGGTCATTAGCAACCTTAATGATTGCAGTCTTGGGGGCAAAATCCAGATTGCAATGGATTGAGAAGGGAGTTTAATGTGAGGAAATGTGATAGATGTATATATTTTAGCCTTTCCAGAGTTTTGAGCTAAGGAGAGTAAGGAAATAGGGCAGTAGTTAAAGGGGGAGATTGGATCAAGATAATGTTTTTTGAGGATTGGTGTGACTAGAGCATGTTGAAGGGATGAGGGAAATATGCCAGGTCTGAGGGAGGGATTGCTTGATTTTATCTTATATTCAAGCATGTCTTAGTTTCAGAAAGTATGGAACTTTTATTACTGCGTTATTAGAAGGTGAGATATATACAGGGAGTGCAGAATTATTAGGCAAGTTGAATTTTTGAGGATTAATTTTTTATTGAACAACAACCATGTTCTCAATGAACCCAAAAAACTCATTAATATCAAAGCTGAATAGTTTTGGAAGTAGTTTTTAGTTTGTTTTTAGTTATAGCTATTTTAGGGGGATATCTGTGTGTGCAGGTGACTATTACTGTGCATAATTATTAGGCAACTTAACAAAAAACAAATATATACCCATTTCAATTATTTATTTTTATCAGTGAAACCAATATAACATCTCAACATTCACAAATATACATTTCTGACATTCAAAAACAAAACAAAAACAAATCAGTGACCAATATAGCCACCTTTCTTTGCAAGGACACTCAAAAGCCTGCCATCCATGGATTCTGTCAGTGTTTTGATCTGTTCACCATCAACATTGCGTGCAGCAGCAACCACAGCCTCCCAGACACTGTTCAGAGAGGTGTACTGTTTTCCCTCCTTGTAAATCTCACATTTGATGATGGACCACAGGTTCTCAATGGGGTTCAGATCAGGTGAACAAGGAGGCCATGTCATTAGATTTTCTTCTTTTATACCCTTTCTTGCCAGCCACGCTGTGGAGTACTTGGACGCGTGTGATGGAGCATTGTCCTGCATGAAAATCATGTTTTTCTTGAAGGATGCAGACTTCTTCCTGTACCACTGCTTGAAGAAGGTGTCTTCCAGAAACTGGCAGTAGGACTGGGAGTTGAGCTTTACTCCATCCTCAACCCGAAAAGGCCCCACAAGCTCATCTTTGATGATACCAGCCCAAACCAGTACTCCACCTCCACCTTGCTGGCGTCTGAGTCGGACTGGAGCTCTCTGCCCTTTACCAATCCAGCCACGGGCCCATCCATCTGGCCCATCAAGACTCACTCTCATTTCATCAGTCCATAAAACCTTAGAAAAATCAGTCTTGAGATATTTCTTGGCCCAGTCTTGACATTTCAGCTTGTGTGTCTTGTTCAGTGGTGGTCGTCTTTCAGCCTTTCTTACCTTGGCCATGTCTCTGAGTATTGCACACCTTGTGCTTTTGGGCACTCCAGTGATGTTGCAGCTCTGAAATATGGCCAAACTGGTGGCAAGTGGCATCTTGGCAGCTGCACGCTTGACTTTTCTCAGTTCATGGGCAGTTATTTTGCGCCTTGGTTTTTCCACACGCTTCTTGTGACCCTGTTGACTATTTTGAATGAAACGCTTGATTGTTCGATGATCACGCTTCAGAAGCTTTGCAATTTTAAGAGTGCTGCATCCCTCTGCAAGATATCTCACTATTTTTGACTTTTCTGAGCCTGTCAAGTCCTTCTTTTGACCCATTTTGCCAAAGGAAAGGAAGTTGCCTAATAATTATGCACACCTGATATAGGGTGTTAATGTCATTAGACCACACCCCTTCTCATTACAGAGATGCACATCACCTAATATGCTTAATTGGTAGTAGGCTTTCAAGCCTATACAGCTTGGAGTAAGACAACATGCATAAAGAGGATGATGTGGTCAAAATACTCATTTGCCTAATAATTCTGCACTCCCTGTATTTATATAATGAGGTAATGTTGTAGAGGGTTTTCTTATTTTTTCTTTACTATGCTTAACCCCTTCCCGCCCTTAGGACGTTCTATGCCTTTTGGTTGTACTGAAGCCAAAGGCGCTTCCTGAATGTGATTGCGGGCTGGAGGGCATGCCTAGCATCATAGGCACTCCTCCCAGACACAATCCCAACATTGAAATCACACAAACGCGTGAACGATCAAGTGATTTCACTTTTTAACTTATTTGTTCTGATGTAGACAAATAAGTCCGGGTGGAAAGGGGTTAATAAAAGCATTGGGATATTATAGTTTATTTTAAAATGTATATCTGTTTAAAATGATATTAAAGTCAAAGTATACTTCTATTTTCAATATTTCTTTGTTTTCTTGGTATCCTTTGTTGAAAAGCATACCTAGGTAGGCTTAGGAGCAGAAATGTACTACTGGGAGCTAGCTGCAAAATGGTGGATACACACATATACCACATCATTGGCTCAGCAGATGTATTCAGCTTGTTCTATGTAGTACTTTACTGCTCTGGAGTGGACTTTAAAGGGACATGAAGCCCAATTGTTTTTTTTCATGAATCAATTAGAGCATACAATTTTAACCCCCTTTCCAATGTACTTCTATTATCTAATATGGTTCATTCTCTTGATATGCTTTGTTTAAAGGAATATCTAGATAGGCTCAGGAGCTTGGAGCTAGCTGCTGATTGGTGGCTGAACTTGTATGCCCATTTTCATTGGCTTACAAATGTGTTTAGATAGCTTCCAGGAGTGAATTGCTGCTTCTTCAATTAAAGATAAAAAGATAATTGAGCAAAATTGAAGTAAATTGGAAAGTTGTTCAAAAATGTATAATCTATCTGAATCATAAAAGAAAACATTTGGGTTTAATGTTCTTTTAACTATTTGAAGGGTTTAAACACATAGTAATAGGCATGCAATTTTTCAATAAAAATGCTCTAACACATTTTCTCTTTTCAATTGTATATCCCTTTAAAGAGAATACAAACTGTAAAAAAATGTTATATATTTGAGACAGTCATATTCAAATTAGTTAAATATTTTTTTTCCTTGAAATAATGTTAAAGTGCATGAGTGTGCAATACTGTTCCATAAGATAGAAGTTCATTGGCTGATATGAGAAATTCCCTCAGCTATACTGGTGGACAATGCCACACTCTCTCTACAAGCTTAAAAACACGTTTTTTGTCTCAGTACAGAAACAGCAATTTTACAAAAAAACTGTTATACAATTTTAAAATGTCCGCTTTCAAATGTAATAAAGAAAAAAATACATTTTATTCAGTTTTTAACTATATACAACTTTTCTCAAATAAAACTGTCCTCTTTGCTTTAACTGAAGATTATACGACTATGCAAGACCGTGATAATTGCCAATGGTGACAAGACAAAGAGAATATCAATAGCCCACTGAAGATAACAACAGAGTACAGTATATTTTTTAATATAATGATTTTTTTCTCCATGAAAGATGCAAAACAGAAATACATTAAAATGAATTCTTTGAAAATACCATCAGGGGTATTTTGTAGCTTAGAATATTTCTGTAGAAACTGCTTCCTTAGAAAATATTTTCAGTAATGAACTGTAAGGCAGTACTAATGCTGAAAGAAATGAAAGGTGGAAATGATCTCTGCTGAAGAGTATTTTCCACTGGGGAGTCCATTGGCATTCAGTTGTCTTATTTAATTATCACTTTCCTGATTCAACCATTATTCATGAGCCTCTTCTCATTCTTAAAGAGCTCTGAGCTATGCTTGCCAATGTTGTGGCATATTATGAGACACAGTTATGCAGCAGGGATGTGTGCGATAATGCATTGGACTACCCTCTTGGCATGTTTTCGGTTTGAACTCTTTTAGCTGCCAAAACTGAGTAAAGCCTTTATTCAACATAAGAAATCAATTGGCCTCTTACAGATTAACTAGAATATGTCACTGCAAACTTTTCTCTGCTGGTAACATTTAGGGACCTATGTCTACAAAAGACATCATTTAAAATTAAATCATTGTGGCAGCAGTAGTAGTGATAAATTATTTGTATTTAATCCAAGAGTTCACACTTTTGTGTCTGCATGTGTAAATAGATAGCATATATTGATATATATATATATATATATACATATATATATATATATATATATATATATATATATATATATATATATATATATATATATATATATATATATATATATATATATATATATTGTGTGTATATATATATATATATATATATATATATATATATACAATTGTATGCAAAAGTTTAGGCACCCCTGATAATTTCCATGCTTTTCATTTATAAGTAATTGGGTGTTTCGTTTTGATCTATCAAAAAACTGAAGGACACAGTAATATTTCAGTAGTGAAATGAGGTTTCTTAGATTAACAGAAAATGTGCAATATGCATCCAAATGAAATTAGACAGGTGCATAAATTTGGGCACCCTTGTCATTTTGTTGATTTGAATACCTGTAACTACCTAGCACTGATTAATTGGAACACACTATTGGTTTGGTGAGCCCATTAAGCCTTGAACTTCATAGACAGGTGCATCCAATCATGAGAAAAGTTATTTAAGGTGGCCAATTGCAAGTTGTTGTTCTCTTTGACTCTCCTCTGAAGAATGGCAACATGGGGGCCTCAAAACATCTCTCAAATGACCTGAAAACATAGATTGTTCAACATTATGGTGTGTATATTATCAGTGTCCACTGTGAGGAACATAGTGAAGAAATGGAAGACCACAGGCACAGTTCTTGTTAAGGCCAGAAGTGGCAGACTAAGTATAATATTGGAGAGGCAAAGGCAAAGGATGGTGAGAACAGTCAAAAACAGCCCACAGACCACCTTCAAAGACCTACAACATCATCTTGCTGCAGATGGTGTCACTGTGCATTGTTCAACAATTCAGCGCACTTTGCAAAAGCTGTATGGGAGAATGATGTGGAAGAAGCCTTTTCTGCACGCACACCACAAACATAGTTGCTTGAGGTATGCAAGCGCACATTTGTACAAGCCAGCTTCATTTTGGAAGAAGGTGCTGTGGACTGATGAAACAAAGATTGAGTTATTTAGTCATAACAAGGGGTGTTATGCATGGCTGCAAAAGAACACAGCGTTCCAAGACAAACACTTGCTACCCACAGTAAAATTTGGTGGATGTTCCATCATGCTGTGGGGCTGTGTGGCCACTGCCGGTACCGGGAATCTTGTTAAAGTTGAGGGTCGCATGGATTCCACTCAATATCAGCAGATACTTGAGAATAATGTTGAGGAATCAGTCACAAAATTGAAGTTACTCCGGGGCTGGATATTTCAACAAAACAACAACCCAAACACTGCTCAAAATCTACTCTGGCATTTATGCAGATTAACAAGTACAATGTTCTGGAATGGCCATCCCAGTCCCCAGACCTGAATATCATTGAAAATATGTGGGGTGATTTGAAGCGGGCTGTCCATGCTCGGCAACCATCAAACCTAACTGAACTGGAGATGTTTTGCAAGGAGGAATGGTCCAAAATACCTTCATCCAGAATCCAGACACTCATTACAGGCTATAGGAAGCATCTAGAGGCTGTTATTTCTGCTAAAGGAGACTCTACTAAATATTGATGCAATATTTCTGTTGGGGTGCCCAAAGTTATGCACCTGTCTAATTTCGTTTTGATGCATATTTCATATTTTCTCTTAATCCAATAAATCTCATTTCACTACTGAAATATTCGTGTGTCCTTCAGTTATTTGATAGATCAAAATTAAATTGCTAATCTAAACACCCAATTATTTTAAATGAAAATCATAGAAATTGTCAGGGGTGCCTAAACTTTTGCATAATATATATATATATATATATATATATATATATATATATATATATATATATATATATATATATATATATATATATATATATATATATATATACACAAAGCCCAAACATATGAAGAATACTGGAGATTGTTGTCACATGTACTACACAGCCAGTACTTGCCAGATATTCCTGCAGCTCCTTTAATGTTGCTGTAGGCCTCTTGGTAGCCTCCCAGACCAGTTTTCTTCTTGTCTTTTCATCAATTTTGGAGGGACGTCCAGTTCTTGGTAATGTCATTGTTGTGCCATATGTTCTCCACTTGACTGTCTTAACTGTGTTCCATGGTATATCTAATGCCTTGGAAATTATTTTGTACCCTTCTCCTGACTAATACCTTTTAACAGTGAGATCCCTCTGATGCTTTGGAAGCTCTATGCGAATCAAGGCTTTTGCTGTAGTATGCGACTAAGAAAATGTCATGAAATACCTGCTAGAACAGCTGAACTTTATTTGGGGTTAATTAGAGGCACTTTAAATGATGGAAGGTGTGTACTGACTCCTATTTAACATGATTTTGAATGTGATTGCTTAATTCTGAACACAGCTACATACTCAGTTATAAGAGGGTGTGCACAATTATGCAACCAATTTTTTGTTGTTGTTTACTTCCCTCCACCTAAAAGATTTTAGTTTGTTTTTCAATTGAGTTGTACAGTTTATAGGTCACATTAAATGTGGAAAAAGTTCTGAATTTATTTATCGTTGTGTAGACTTTTTATATCCACTGTGTATATATATATATATATATATATATATATATATATATATATATATACAGGGAGTGCAGAATTATTAGGCAAATGAGTATTTTGACCACATCATCCTCTTTATGCATGTTGTCTTACTCCAAGCTGTATAGGCTCGAAAGCCTACTACCAATTAAGCATATTAGGTGATGTGCATCTCTGTAATGAGAAGGGGTGTGGTCTAATGACATCAACACCCTATATCAGGTGTGCATAATTGCAGCACTCTTAAAATTGCAAAGCTTCTGAAGCGTGATCATCGAACAATCAAGCGTTTCATTCAAAATAGTCAACAGGGTCGCAAGAAGCGTGTGGAAAAACCAAGGCACAAAATAACTGCCCATGAACTGAGAAAAGTCAAGCCTGCAGCTGCCAAGATGCCACTTGCCACCAGTTTGGCCATATTTCAGAGCTGCAACATCACTGGAGTGCCCAAAAGCACAAGGTGTGCAATACTCAGAGACATGGCCAAGGTAAGAAAGGCTGAAAGACGACCACCACTGAACAAGACACACAAGCTGAAACGTCAAGACTGGGCCAAGTAATATCTCAAGACTGATTTTTCTAAGGTTTTATGGACTGATGAAATGAGAGTGAGTCTTGATGGACCAGATGGATGGGCCCGTGGCTGGATTGGTAAAGGGCAGAGAGCTCCAGTCCGACTCAGACACCAGCAAGGTGGAGGTGTAGTACTGGTTTGGGCTGGTATCATCAAAGATGAGCTTGTGGGGCCTTTTCGGGTTGAGGATGAAGTCAAGCTCAACTCCCAGTCCTACTGCCAGTTTCTGGAAGACACCTTCTTCAAGCAGTGGTACAGGAAGAAGTCTGCATCCTTCAAGAAAAACATGGTTTTCATGCAGGACAATGCTCCATCACACGTGTCCAAGTACTCCACAGTGTGGCTGGCAAGAAAGGGTATAAAAGAAGAAAATATAATGACATGGCCTCCTTGTTCACCTGATCTGAACCCCATTGAGAACCTGTGGTGCATCATCAAATGTGAGATTTACAAGGAGGGAAAACAGTACACCTCTCTGAACAGTGTCTGGGAGGCTGTGGTTGCTGCTGCACGCAATGTTGATGGTGAACAGATCAAAACACTGACAGAATCCATGGATTGCAGGCTTTTGAGTTTCCTTGCAAAGAAAGGTGGCTATATTGGTCACTGATTTGTTTTTGTTTTGTTTTTGAATGTCAGAAATGTATATTTGTGAATGTTGAGATGTTATATTGGGTTCACTGGTAAAAATAAATAATTGAAATGGGTATATATTTGTTTTTTGTTAAGTTGCCTAATAATTATGCACAGTAATAGTCACCTGCACACACAGATATCCCCCTAAAATAGCTATAACTAAAAACAAACTAAAAACTACTTCCAAAACTATTCAGCTTTGATATTAATGAGTTTTTTGGGTTAATTGAGAACATGGTTGTTGTTCAATAATAAAATTAATCCTCAAAAATACAACTTGCCTAATAATTCTGCACTCCCTGTATATATATATATATATATATATATATATATATATTTATATTTATATATATATATATATATATATATATATATATATATATATATATATAAATATATATATATAGTACTGTGCAAAAGTCTTAGGCCACCATTAGATTTAGTTGTTTTAGCAATGGTATAATGACAATATATAATTATTTCTCAGCCTCTTTATTAGAATACAACTAGGAAATACATGATATTGAATGCAGTATTAAAAACAGAATAAGAATCAGTAAAAACAGCTTATATAGGCTAAATTATTTAGTAGGACAAACCCTAATTAATGTCATTAACAACTGTATTTGTCCTACTATTTCATGTCAAAATGATTGCTGTGAAAAAGGTCTATTACACAAGGTTTGTGCAACACATGCTTGAGCATTACATACAAATACAGTATCAGTTTAATTCATTGGAAGCTTGCTAATAAGACCAACTTTCAATCCCATCATTCCATTCAAAATGCCAAAGATCACAGAATTTGACAGACATAAAATCATACTTTTGCATCAGCAAGGCCACTCTCAAAGGGATATCAGCAAACAAACTGGATACTGTTATAAAGAAATTTGAAGATTCAAGGAAAAAAAAAACCTTTCAAAATCTGATGAGGTTTCTTCTTTGAGAGACCGGAAGAAGTAAAGCAAGGACCTGGCTCAGCATCTGGCAGCTTCATCGGAATGCCAAGTTGACCCTTCTACAGTCTGAATAAGCCTGATCAGGAATGGTCTTTGTGGAAGGGTAGCAGCCAATAAACCACTTTTTTTGGAAGGGTAACAGGATGAAGTGGCTAAGATATGCTAAAGCTTGGAATGAAGATCAGTGGAAAAAGAGTATTATGTAGTGGAAAATCCGAGTTTGAAATTTTTGTGTCCAATCGACAATATGTGAGAAGAAGAGCTGCAGAGAGATGGAAGAATGAGTGCTTACGGCCTTGAGTTGAACATGGTGAAGGGTATTTCCTGGTTTGGGGCCGCATTTCTGCCAGTGATGTTAATATGGTCAGAATTGATGGGATCATGAGAGGCAGTATGGGATCACCTGGACAGATAAATAAATAAAAGACAACCTAAATCTAAAGAAGAACTCTGTGAAATGCTGAAAAAAGCCTGGTATAATATACGAGAAGATTACTTAAGAAAACCTCAGGCAGTCTCCCCAAAAGAGTTCAAGATGTGCTTAGTGGCAAGAGAGGTCTCACTAAATACTGACTTTTGCCTGAAGAAGTTATTTTGTCCTGATAATTGTGTCTTTTTATATTTTGTGTACATATTTCCTGTATTTTCTGTTTGTATCTTAATAAAGACAAAAGAGTCCCGGTGCATAAATGAGCAAGAAGACACATAAATTAGTGTCTTAATTTGAGAAACAGATGCCTCACATGTCCTCAACTGACAGCTTTATTAAAGAGTACCATTCTCAATGTCAACAGTGAAGAGACTCCTAGACAGAGTTGCAAAGAAAAAGCCATATCTCAGAATGACCAATAAAAAGAAAATATTAGGTTGGGAAAAAGAACACAGGCTCTGGACAGAGGCAGATTGGAAAAAAAGTGTTATGGACAGACAAATTTAAGTTGAGGTGTTTGGATCACAAAGAGGAACCATGCTCCTGTCTGAGTGTGTGTCTTCTCAGTGTCAGGTGGAGTGCTGTTGTTTCAAATTTAACAAACTGAAATCAATGGCTGAGTAGCTCAGCTCACCACAATCCCTTACAGATGCACTGAACGTCAACACATCATTTGAACAGAAGCCAGGGGTAAGAGAGCAATGAGACTAAACTTAGTAGCTGAACCCTCTCAAATACTTAAATCAGCTTTTACGAAACAAACAACAATTAAGTACTAGAAAGTAACTGTAAGTTTTAGAATTCAAATATCAAAGAAAGACATACCTTTCTTTCTGCCACTTTCTGCTAAAAAAACGGCCACTACTCAATACTTATCTTGCTTGATCTGTCTGCTGCCTTTGACACCGTTGACCATCCCCTTCTCCTACGGACTCTCAGCTCCCTTGGGCTCTCTGACACTGCCTTTTCCTGGATCCACTCCTATCTCTCTAATAGGTCCTTTTCTGTCTCCTTTGCTGGCGACTGCTCCTCTCCATTGCCTCTGTCTGTTGGAGTACCTCAAGGCTCTGTTCTGGGTCCTCTACTCTTCTCTATTTATACTTACTCACTGGGTAAACTTATCATTAGCTATGGCTTCAACTACCACCTCTATGCTGATGATACTCAGATCTACCTATCCACCCCTTCACTCTCTCCTTCTGTCCTTTCTCACATCAGTGTCTGCTTAACTGGCATTTCTTCTTGGATGGCCTCTCACCACCTAAAAATCAATATGTCCTAAACTGAGCTCCTTCTTATCCCCCCTTTAATTCTACCCCGGTTCCTAACTTTTCAATCACTGTTGGTGACACCACTATCTCCCCATCACCCCAAGTCCGCTGCCTAGGAGTTACACTTGACTCCAATCTGTCCTTCATACCCCACATCCAATTGCTCTCTTCCTCCTGTTGCAACCACCTACGCAATATCTCCAAAATTCGTCCGTTTCTTAATGCTGAAACTACTAAACAGCTAATCCACTCCCTGGTAATCTCCCGATTTGACTACTGTAATAACCTACTAACTGGCCTCCCTCTCTCCCGCCTCTCCCCTCTTCAATCCATCCTAAATGCCTCTGCTAGGCTAATCCACCTCTCCCAATGCTCTGTATCTGCTGCACCTCTCTGCAAGTCCCTTCACTGGCTACCCATCCACAGTAGAATTAAATTCAAAATTCTCATCCTGACCTACAAAGCCCTTACCAACGCAGCCCCCCCTACATGTCCTCACTCATCAACAAATACACTCCAGCCCGCCCCCTAAGATCCAACAATGACCTGCTCCTTGCATCTTCTACCATCACCTCCTCCCATGCTAGGGTACAGGACTTCTCTTGTGCGGCACCAACCATCTGTAATGCACTTCCTAGAGCTGTCAGACTCTCCCCTAATCTTTCCTCCTTTAAACGCTCACTAAAGACCTTTCTTTTCAGGGAAGATTATTACCCAACTCAGTAACAAATTAATTTCACTTGCCTAATTGCTGCCCCATCTAACTCCACATTAACATTCTCACATTTGCAGTCCCCACCTCCTGTTTCTCACCCTCATACCCATCTAGATTGTAAGTTCCCACGTGAACAGGGCCCTCAATTCTCCCTGTATTTGTTTGTTAAACTTTGGTGTCTTTTATATTGTATTGTACTGTACTTTTATTTTTGTACCCATGGACAGCGCTGCAGAATCTGTTGGCGCTTTATAAATAAATAATAATAATAATAAAATACCTTTGTATAAGTGTAGTTTCACTATGCAGGTGAATAACATTAACTTGCATAAGTTACTTAATGCAGATCTTCTGAAAACAGAAGTATCCAGGGTTAAGGTAATCTGAGTCAGACAGTCAGGGTCAAGGACTCACAGGGAACAGCAGTACACATCCTTAAACAAATACAGAGTCAACAAACAAGCTAAAGTCATATTCCAATTCAGGTCAAACAAAGGGTTAAACTGAAGCATTGTCAGGGGAAGCAAAAGTCAAATCAGAATATCCAAGTAGTAATTTGCCAGAGCAGAGGTAAACTCACTACACAAGCAACCACATGTTACAAAAACAGAGCTAATATAGACTACTGAAATTAAGGCCTAATTGATGTTCTAGGCCTCTTTATGTTTAAATATTTTTAATTAAATAAACATAATTCTCAACAATTACATTGAGTAACCTACACACCAGTAGTAATATAATCAGTTTTTGTGATGCCTTTCTATTTTCCTTTGGGTCTTATTTATGGAAAGCTGTTTGCCGAGTTCTTTATATGAAAACCTTGTATCAAAAGTCCCTTTCCCTCATGGCTCCTCTCTCACGGCTTATAAGGTCAAGTCTTTTTATAGTAATGTCCTTAGTGAAATTGTGAATAAACAAAGGAGAGAAGCCTCCCGTCCACATAAAACAAACATTGTATATAATACATTGCTATGGAGGTTAGAGAGGTCATCTAGAGCTTGGTATTGGCATTACAAAAATATAACTAAATCAATAGCAAAACAAATGATTTTTCTTTTCTTTTTTATATAAACCTCAATGTCGAATTCACACTTTATTTGAGCGTATTTGTATCTATTGTTTTTCTAATTCCCGTTCTATCTTATAGTTTAATAGCTATCTTAAGTAAACCTAGTTCTCACCTGTGCCACTCCAAGTCTGTGGTATGAAAATCAGCTTGTTGATTTATTGCTCATGATCCAATAAAACCATATTTTATTGAAAGATTCTCTTGTGTCTATTACCCATGAAGCTTCTTCTTACATCTTATATGTCCACTTTATTTTATTTTGTATTTCTAGCCATGAGGTTACCCCAGTCTTCCAATATTGAGCAATGCATGTCCTGGTGATTGTGCATAGTATCCTGATGAATGTATTAATATGCGTGTTGAATTTTCGGTTATGTATATGTAATAGAGCTTGGGATATGGTAAGTTGTATTTCTTCATCGAGAAGATTACTAAGTAAGGTGGATAGTAAGCGCCATATGTTTTTGACCCCTTCACAATCCCACCACATGTGTTTGTAGGTTCCTATTTCTCCACATCCTCTATAACACAGGTTGGAGTCTGTTTGGGACATATGTGAGGTTGTCACTGATGTTAAGTACCATCGAAATTTTGTTTTCAGGGCATTTTCCCTTAAATCTGTGCTCAGTAGGCCCTTGCTGTTAAAGCTAAATATTTCCTCCCATGTTCGTGTCTCAAAAGTGGTTTCTAGGTCCTTTTCCCATTTAAGCATACAGGGACTCTTGGTGTCTGTCGCGTTTGCTTGGATAGCTATATATAATTGAGATATTAAGTGTTTTGGCCTAGCCTTTGTGATATACATGTTTTCTAGTATTGTATTGGGATGATGTATGACCCCAGTTAAGTATTTCTGTACAATACCATTGTAGTTTTAGTGGTGACAATTTGTCTTGGATCTGGTTATATGTCATCAGTTTTTTATTGTGTAGTATATCTGCCACCCTATATAGCCCTTTGTTGGCCCATTTATATTTTGAGTATCTTTTTGTAATAGGTGTCTGAATGGCAGCATCAAGGATTATGTTGGAAGGAGTGTGGTATATTTTGACATCCAGTTATTGCTTTGTTTGGTGGAGTCATGTATGGGGGATCTACATGTGGGTGTTTTTTGTTTTTCCCTGTTCCATATTAGATCGTCTGGATAAGTTAGGTCCTCTGCCTTTGTCTCTAAAGTGGTCCAGATAACATCTGTAGACTGTCTCTCCAGTAGCATTGTCTGAGATATCCTTGCCGCCTTATAGTAGTCAATCAAGTTAGGGATTCCCACTCCCCCCATGGTTTTATGGTGTACTAAAATCACTGATGGTATTCTGGCTTTTTTGTTGCCCCTTATATAGGCCACTAATTCCGCTTGTAATATAGATAATTCTGAGGTTGGCAATCTAATGGGCATAGCTCGAAATAAATATAGTAGATGGGGGAATATATTCATTTTAACTGCTGCAAGACGTCCATACCAGGCAAACATATAGCTTTTCTATTTATGAATATCATGTCTAATACGGCCAAAAAGTGGTAGATAGTTGTATTTATATAGCTGATTTAGCTGGCTTGTCAAGTTGATACCCAGATATTTGAGGGGATGTTTTGTCCATGTAAATTTGAAGTTAATCTCTATCGCCTAGATTTAGAGTTCTGCGTTAGCCGTCAAAACTAGCGGAACAGCCAATAGAATGCGAGCTCAATCTGATTGGCTGATTGGATCAGCCAATCCGATTGAACTTGAATCTGATTGGCTGATTCCATCAGCCAATCAGAATTTTCCTACCTTAACTCCGATTGGCTGATAGAATCCTATCAGCCAATCGGAATTCGAGGGACGCCATATTGGATGACATCCCTTAAAGGAACCGTCATTCGTCGAGAAGTCGTCGGCCAGGATAGATGTTCCGCGTCGGCGGGATGAAGATGGATCCGGAAGAAAGAAGATTGAAGATGCCGCTTGATAGAAGACTTCAGCCGGATGATGGATCTCTTCAGCCCCCGCTTGGATCAAGACTTCAGCCGGATGATGGACCTCTTCAGCCCGACGATGGACCTCTTCAGCCCCCACTTGGGCTTGGATGAAGACTTCGACCTCTGGACGGATCGGTGATACCCGGCGTGGTGAAGACAAGGTAGGAAGATCTTCAGGGGCTTAGTGTTAGGTTTATTTAAGGGGGGTTTGGGTTAGATTAGGGGTATGTGGGTGGTGGGTTGTAATGTTGGGGGGGGGTATTGTATGTTTTTTTTTACAGGCAAAAGAGCAGAATTCTTTTAAGGGCTGGTAAGGTAAAAGAGCTTTTCTATTTTTATTTTAGAATAGGGTAGGGCATTTTTTTATTTTGGGGGCTTTGTTATTTTATTTGGGGGCTTAGAGTAGGTGTAATTAGTTTAAAATTGTTGTAATATTTTTATAATATTTGTAAATTATTTTTTTATTTTTTGTAACTTAGTTCTTTTTTTATTTTTTGTACTTTAGTTAGTTTATTTAATTGTATTTATTTGTAGGTATTTGTATGTAATTAATTTATTGATAGTGTAGTGTTAGGTTTAATTGTAGATAATTGTAGGTATTTTATTTAATTTATTTATTGATAGTGTAGTGTTAGGTTTAATTGTAACTTAGGTTAGGATTTATTTTACAGGTAATTTTGTAATTATTTTAACTAGGTAGCTATTAAATAGTTATTAACTATTTAATAGCTATTGTACCTGGTTAAAATAAATACAAAGTTGCCTGTAAAATAAATATTAATCCTAAAATAGCTACAATATAATTATTATTTATATTGTAGCTATATTAGGGTTTATTTTACAGGTAAGTATTTAGATTTAAATAGGAATAATTTATTTAATAATAAATAATTTATTTCGTTAGATAAAAATTATATTTAACTTAGGGTGGTGTTAGTGTTAGGGTTAGACTTAGCTTTAGGGGTTAATACATTTATTAGAGTAGCAGCGAGGTCCGGTCGGCAGATTAGGGGTTAATACTTGAAGTTAGGTGTCGGTGATGTTAGGGAGGGCAGATTAGGGGTTAATACTATTTATTATAGGGTTATTGAGGTGGGAGTGAGGCGGATTAGGGGTTAATAACTTTATTAGAGTAGCGGTGAGGTCCGGTTAGCAGATTAGGGGTTAATAATTGTAGGTAGGTGGCGGCGACAATGGGGGCGGCAGATTAGGGGTTAATAAATATAATATAGGGGTCGGCGGTGTTAGGGGCAGCAGATTAGGGGTACATAGGGATAACGTAGGTTGCGGCGGTGTACGGAGCGGCAGATTAGGGGTTAATAGTATAATGCAGGGGTCAGCGATAGCGGGGGCGGCAGATTAGGGGTTAATAAGTGTAAGGTTAGGGGTGTTTAGACTCGGGGTACATGTTAGGGTGTTAGGTGCAGACTTAGGAAGTGTTTCCCCATAGGAAACAATGGGGCTGCGTTAGGAGCTGAACGCTGCTTTTTTGCAGGTGTTAGGTTTTTTTCAGCTCAAATGGCCCCATTGTTTCCTATGGGGGAATCGTGCACAAGCACGTTTTTGAAGCTGGCCGCGTCCGTAAGCACCGCTGGTATTTAGAGTTGCAGTGGCGGTAAATATGCCTGTACGCTCCCTTTTTGGAGCCTAACACAGCCATTCTGTGAACTCTAAATACCAGCGGTATTTAAAAGGTGCAGGGGAAAAAAAGCATGCGTAGCTAACGCACCCCTTTGGCCGCAGAACTCTAAATCTAGCCGTATGACTTTTTTAGTTTGGAGGGGTAGAACTATTGGCAGAGCTTCACATTTATCAAGATTAATTTTATAACCTGATATTTGGGAGATATCTGTCAACCTCCCTACGGATTATGGATTCAGGCATTATGTTAAGTCACCCTGTGCCCATTATAGGTACAGGGTGCAAATCCAACAGTACTGGAGGGGTTAACTTCAGTTTTGAGTAACTGTTAGTTTTGAGTAACTGTATTGTCTAAGACAGTTGTTGTTAGCAGTTGTAGTTGTTGCACCAGTTTTTAAGCAGTGGCTAGAAGCAAAATAAATAGCTGATTTAGACTTAAACTTGGACTGAATTATTTAGACGACATTTTTAAGATGAGTTTGTCTCTGCCTAACTAAAAGATATTGCGGATCCTACTGCCTCTCCTCTACAATTGGTGGCAAGTGACGAGTTAGTCCTCATAGCTCAGAAGAGCAACTACACATCCGGACCTAATGGGAATACAGTATGAAAGGCTGAAAAGAGCCACCCTTAAAGACCTGCTAGAACAACAGGGCAGACAAGCCAGTAACCTCAGGAAGAGGGAGATTATTACAATACTGACCGAGATGGACGGAGTACCAGGGCCCGAAGGAACCAATGAGCCCAGCATATCAGACAGAACTCCAGAAGAAGCAAGCAGTAAAAATAAGACTGGCACATTATGGAACCAACCCGACTGCCGAAATCATCGACCGGGTCATAGCAGCTGTGGATGCCAACCTACTTCGCCAAAGCAGCGCTGCAGCAGCCCAAGTCACAGCAACCCCAGTGGAAAAGAGAAAGGTACATTTTGCAGCTTTTAAAAACGTCATGGAAACAGAAGGAGAGATTGATGGGTACCTTGCGGATTTTGAAAGGCAATGTGCACTACACAAGGTACCCGCAGAGGACTGGGTCACGATATTATCCAGAAAATTATCCGGCCAGGCCAGCGAGGCTTTTCGGGCCATTCCAGATGAGGAAGTCGGGGATTATAATGCTGTAAAAGAGGCTCTGCTCTCCAGGTATGCGATTACACTGGAGGCATACAGGAGGCGGTTCAGAGACACTGTTAAATTAGCTGGAGATTCCTACGTTGAGTGGGCATGTAAGGTGCACGGCACAGCAGCTCACTGGATGGCGGGGTGCCAAGCCGTATCCGGGGAAGAGGTGGTGCAGCTATTCCTGTTGGAACATTGCTTCGACAAGTTATCCACAGGAGTTAGAGAGTGGGTTCGGGACCATAAACCCTCCACACTGCATGAAGCTGCTCGCCTGGCAGATGAGTATGCGGATGCCCACAAACTGGACACTGCTACCACTAAGCCCCCTGCCAGAGTGGAGTACCGACCCACAGTCACCCCAGCAGCTACCAGTTACCAACCCCCGGTGCACTGCTCTACCACACCGCCTTCAGCCACAAACTATCCTCAGACAGGACTACTCACAACCTATTCGGTGCTTTGGATGTAAGCAACTAGGGCACAAAAGACCAGAGTGTCCCCTAAACACAGCGAACCAAGCACAGTCCTGGAGGAGACCCGCCGGCGGAAACCCACGTAACCCTCAGCCTGCTGCCCACTGCGTAGAGGAGGAAGAATGCTGGGGCATCCTACATGAAGCAGACCCCATGCAAGCTGCCCATCGGGATAACTGACAACAGCACCGGCAACTGGTTAAAGTGAATGGGAAGGAGGTCAGTGGTCTACAAGATACTGGTGCTACCATGACCTTGCTCCAAAAGAACTTGGTGTCCGAGAACCAGCACACCGGAGACACTGTGGCTGTGAGGGTAGCAGGGGCACTGTGTTCCGCCTACCTGTTGCCCGGGTACATTTGGATTGGGGAGTGGGTGCTAGACGTGTGAATGTGGGGGTCATGAAGGGTTTACTTGCTGATGTTCTCCTTGGAAATGACTTGGCCCCCCCTTGTTTCTGCCTACGCTCCGATGGGTCCCGCTGATGTTAACTCTGTGACTACCCGTGCCCAGACCCGTGCCGCCGAGACCGACCCACCTGCTGCTGAGACCCAGGTAAGACTCTCTTCCCAACTTGTACCCTAGATCAGGCCCCCTTAGGCTGGGATACCCCAGAGATGTACGGGAGGGAAACCTGGGAGGATCCGACCCTTCAGAAGTATAGGGCTAGGGCAGATGCTGAAGAAGAGGGGGTAGATGGGGAACGTTATGAGTTTGTGGGGGATAGGCTATATAGAATCCCTAAACCTTCCCAGAAAAGTACTGCCCCTCCTCAGAATCGGCAGCTGGTGGTGCCTGCGAAATACCGGCAAGAGATTCTGCGGATTGGGCATGATGTACCATTAGCTGGACATCTAGGATCCCGCCGCACAGCTCATAGGATCACCCAAAATTTCTTCTGGCCCCATTTTAACTGAGATGTGCGGGTATATTGTAGTACTTGTGACAACTGTCAACGGGTGGGTAAGCGGGGGGATCACCCAAAAGCTAGGCTTATGTCTATGCCTATCATTGGGGAACCCTTTTCCCGCATAGCCATTGACATTGTGGGTCCACTGGCCAGAGCTAGTCCATCAGGTAAGAAGTATATTCTCACCATGGTGGACTATGCCACTCGTTACCCAGAGGCAGTAGCACTGTCAAATATAGAGGCAGAGACAGTAGCTGATGCCCTGGTTAAGGTTTATACTAGGGTTGGGTTCCCTAAGGAGATTCTCTCCGATCAGGGGACCAAGTTTACTGCTGTGCTCACCCAGCAGCTGTGGAAGGTGTGCGGCATTAAACCGCTGCTCAGTTCGCCTTATCACCCACAGACTAACGGTGTCCGCAAGCGCTTTAATGGCACCCTCAAGTGGATGCTGAGGACCTTTACTGATGCTTGCAGAGACTGGGAGTGATTCCTGCATCATCTGTTATTTGCATACAGAGAGGTGCCCCAGGAATCTACTGGGTTCTCTCCCTTTGAGTTACTCTATGGGAGAAGGGTCTGCGGACCCCTGGATCTCATTAGAGGACACTGGGAGGGAGAGACAGAGCAGGAGGGGATCCCCATAGTGTTATATGTCCTGGAACTCTGGGACCGCATGGAGAAACTGTCCCTGATGGTAAGGAAGAATCTCTAGGTGGCCCAGGGGAGACAGAAGAGGTGGTACGATCGGGGTGCCCGGCAGCGGGTCTTCCAAGTTGGACAGAAAGTTTTGGTGCTCAAGCCTGTGAGGACCAACAAGATGCAAGCATCTTGGCAGGGCCCGTATAAGGTGTTAGCTCAGGTGTGTGATACTACCTATATTATAGCCAGCTGTGCAGATTAAAGGATCCAGCGATCCTTTCATGTGAACATGCTGAAGGAGTATCAGGAGAGGCCAGACAGCTTCTGTGGGAGAAGCAGGCAACGTTCTCCCAAGAGCCCGGCTACACTACCCTAGCTGTACATAAGGTAGAGACCCCTGGACAGAATCCCCTGTGACAGCCCCCCTACCGTATCCCCGAAGCAGTCCGAGAAGGAATGCGGAAGGAGATACAGGAGATGGCTCAGCTGGGAGTAATCGAGCACTCCGATAGCCCTTGGGCTTCGCCTGTAGTCCTGGTACCTAAGAAAGATGGGACCACCCGGTTCTGTGTGGACTACAGGCGGCTCAAAGAAAGGACCACCACTGATGCCTACCCGATGCCCTGGGTAGACGAATTACTAGACCGTATTGCTAGGGGACGCTATCTGACCACCATAGACCTGTGTAAGGGCTATTGGCAGATTCCCCTGGCCGAGGATGCTATCCCCAAGTCGGCATTCGTCACCCCATTTGGCCTGTACCAGTTTAAGGTCATGCCCTTTGGGATGAAGAATGCTCCGGCTACCTTCCAGCGTATGGTGGATAGACTCCTTGATGGCTTCCAGGAATTTGCTTGTGCATACCTGGATGACATTGCGGTCTACAGTGAGTCCTTGGAGGAACACCTAATCCATGTAGGGGTGGTTCTGGACAAGATTCGGGCCGCTGGCCTGACCTTGAAACCAGACAAATGCCATCTAGGTATGGATGAAGTACAGTACTTGGGTCACCGAGTGGGGTGTGGGAGCCAGAGACCAGAGCCAGCCAAGGTAGAGGCTGTGGCTAACTGGCCCACACCTATCGCTAAGAACCAAGTGCTAGCCTTCCTGGGGACTGTCGGTTATTACCGACGTTTTGTCACGGACTACAGTACTATCGCCAAGCCCCTGACTGACCTGACTAAAAAGAACCTTCCTAAACAGGTCCTGTGGTCTCCAGCTTGTGAAGCCACATTTCAGGCACTGAAGCAGGCTCTTGTGAATGCCCCTGTCTTGGCTGCCCCAGTCCCTAATACATGTTTTCTCATTCATACGGATGCTTCCATGTATGGACTGGGGGCTGTGCTGAGCCACGTCGGGGAGGATGGAGGAGAGCACCCTGTCGCATACCTAAGCAGAAAGTTGTTACCTCGAGAAGTAAGTTATGCGGCAGTAGAGAAGGAATGTTTAGCCCTGGTCTGGGCACTGAAGAAGTTGAACCCTTATTTATACAGACAGGAATTCTCTCTCATAATGGTCCACAATCCCTTAGTCTGGCTTAATCGGGTCTCAGGAGACAATGGTAGATTGCTGCGATGGAGTTAGGCCCTCCAACCCTATAACTTCACCATCAGCTACCGGCCTGGTAAGCAGAACGGGAATGCAGATGGATAGTCCCGGCAAACTGACATTCCTACCACCTCCTAGTCCGGTCATCCCCAAGTTGACCCACCAAAGGGTCAAGCCGGGTCTGCCGGAGTGTCCCACCAGGAGGGGGCCATGTGACAGACCCCTCTGTCAACCTCCCTATGGATTATGGATTCTGGCATTATGTTAAGTCACCCTGTGCCCATTATAGGTACAGGGAGCAAATCCAACAGTACTGGAGTGGTTAACTTCAGTTTTGAGTAACTGTTAGTTTTGAGTAACTGTATTGTCTAAGATAGTTGTTGTTAGCAGTTGCAGTTGTTGCACCAGTTTTTAAGCAGTGGCTAGAAGCAAAATAAATAGCTGATTTAGACTTAAACTTGGACTGAATTATTTAGACGACATTTTTAAGATGAGGATGTCTCTGCCTAACTAAAATATATTGCGGATCCTACTGCCTCTCCACTACACAAGGATAGAAGGTGTCCCAGTCCTGTTAAGAAAATAATTAATGCTCAACATTCTTCAAATATTGTCGGGGGCTTCCCTATCTTTTTATAAACCCTACTTGATCTGGGTGTACTAGGGAGGGTAAAATAATTTTTAAACGATCAGTGAGAATTTTGGTAAAAATCTTTAGGTCCTGATTTATATGTGAGATAGAGCGGTAACTGGCACATAACTTGGTATTTTTACCTGACTTGGGGATAACAACTATTTTAGCTATAAGCGGTTCAGGTGGGATGTCATGTTCTTCTAGTATATGATTACAAACTTTCGTGAGATGGGGTATCAGAGTTGTCTTAAATAATTTGCAATGGTCTCTGGGAAATCCATCCGGACCTGCTGCTTTGCCTGGTTTTAGATCTTTAATGACTTGTGAGACTTCAATTGGGGACACAGCAGCATTAAGTAATTCCTGTTCTTTCTCAGCTATTGTGGGTAGATGGGCTTCAGTAAGGAATTTATCAGTAGCGGAAGTTGTGTCTAGAGAATTAGTAGTCTTATTTCCATCATGTAGTTTCCCATAGTATGAAGCAAACTCATCTACTCTCTCTTGTGGGAGAGAGGTCAGATTTCCATCAGTCTTTTGGATATGAGGTATAGTTAGCGCCCTATGTCTCTCCCGTGTTTTGTGTGCCAAGAATTTGTCTGGTTTGTTGGCAAATATATAATATTGTTCTTTCAGTCTTTGTATTGTAATTCTGGATGGATCCTTGAAGTGGGACTTCAAGAACTGTAAGTAGATCATCAGGGGTTAGTGTTAGGTTTTGTAAGGTTTTTTTGGGTGGGTTTTATTTTTAGTTTAGGGTCTGGGCATGTAAAAGAGCCAAATGCCCTTTTAAAGGCAATGCCCATACAAATGCCCTTTTCAGGGCAATGGTTAGCTTAGTTTTTTTTTAGATAGTTATTTTATTTGAGGGGGTTGGTTTTACTGTGGGGGTGTTTGTATTTTTTTTACAGGTAAAAGAGCTGATAACTTTGGGGCAATGCCCCACAAAAGGCCATTTTAAGGGTCATTGGTAGTTTATTGTAGGCTAGGATTTTTTTTAAAATTTTTTTTTAATTTTGATAGGGCTATTAGATTAGGTGTGATTATCTTTTATTTTTTAAAATTTGTTTCTTATTTTTTGTAATTTAGTGTTTGTTTTTTATGTAATTTAGTTATTTTTATTTTTAGTAATTTTAGTGTTTGTTTTATAATGTTAGGTTTTAGTGTAGGGCAGCAAAGGTTTTATTTCACAAGTAAGTTTGTATTTATTTTAACTAGGTAGTTATTAAATAGTTAATAACTATTTACTAACTAGTCTACCTAGTTAAAATAAATACAAACTTACCTGTGAAATAAAAATAAAACCTAAGCTAGCTTCAATATAACTATTAGCTATATTGTAGCTAGCTTAGGTTTTATTTCACAGGTAAGTTTGTATTTAGTTTAAAATGTGTTATTTAGTTAATAATTGTAACTTTAGTTTAGTTGTATTTTAATTATGTTAAAGTTAGGGGGTTTAAGATAGTTTAACAACTATCAAATAATGGACCTAAAAATCCTACAATCGGACCAAGAAACAAGAACCAATTTATGTCCTCTGATTCACAGACTAAAAGCAAACAATGATTGACAGTCTAATAAGTGACCATCTCTGATTAAGTAATGGTAAGGGTATGAATATCTCTCAAAAAACAATCAGTGTGTATATTTATATATGATGACACGTCAATTCCCAAAATGTATTATAATACACAATTTGATTAAGCGCTGAGGTTACAAAATACTGGATTAATGAAACAATGAAAAAATAATATTATAAGTAATAATGATACAATGAAAAAATATTAAAAGTAAAAAATACAAGTCACAAGAGAATATCCTAAAAATATTTAATTAGATCCAAATGTTTCACTCATAAATACTTACCGCTAGATTTAGAGTTCTGCGGCCAAAGGGGTGCGTTAGCTACACGTGTTTTTTTCCACTGCACCTTTTAAATACCGCTGGTATTTAGAGTTCACAGAAGGGCTGCGTTAGGCTCCAAAAAGGGAGCGTAGAGCATAATTTACCGCCACTGCAACTCTAAATACCAGCAGTGCTTATGGACGCGGCCAGCTTAAAAAACGTGCTCGTGCACAATTCCCCCATAGGAAACAATGGGGCCGTTTGAGCTGAAAAAAACCTAACACCTGCAAAAAAGCAGCATTCAGCTCCTAATGCAGCGCCATTGTTTCCTATGGGGAAACACTCCCTAAGTCTGCACCTAACACCCTAACATGTACCCCGAGTCTAAACACCCCTAACCTTACACTTATTAACCCCTAATCTGCCGCCCCCGCTATCGCTGACCCCTGCATTTTATTATTAACTCCTAATCTGCCGCTCCGTACACCGCCGCAACCTACATTATACCTATGTACCCCTAATCTGCTGCCCCTAACACCGCCGACCCCTATATTATATTTATTAACCCCTAATCTGCCACCCCAACGTCGCCGCAACCTACCTACAATTATTAACCCCTAATCTGCCGACCGGACCTCACCGCTACCATAATAAAGTTATTAACCCCTAATCCACCTCACTCCCGCCTCGCAAACCCTATAATAAATAGAATTAACCCCTAATCTGCCCTCCCTAACATCACTGACACCTAATTTCAAGTATTAACCCCTAATCTGCTGACTGGACCTCACCGCTACTCTAATAAATTTATTAACCCCTAAAGCTAAGTCTAACCCTAACACTAACACCCCCCCTAAATTAAATATAATTTTTATCTAACGAAATAAATTAACTCATATTAAATAAATTATTCCTATTTAAATCTAAATACTTACCTGTAAAATAAACCCTAATATAGCTACAATATAAATTATAATTATATTGTAGCTCTTTTAGGATTAATATTTATTTTACAGGTAACTTTGTATTTATTTTAACCAGGTACAATAGCTATTAAATAGTTAATAACTGTTTAATAGCTACCTAGTTAAAATAATTACAAAATTACCTGTAAAATAAATCCTAACCTAAGTTACAATTAAACCTAACACTACACTATCATTAAATTAATTAAATAAAATACCTACAATTATCTACAATTAAACCTAACACTACACTATCAATAAATTAATTAAATAAAATACCTACAAATAAATACAATTAAATAAACTAACTAAAGTACAAAAAATAAAAAAAGAACTAAGTTACAAAAAATAAAAAAATAATTTACAAACATTATAAAAAGATTACAACAATTTTAAGCTAATTACACCTACTCTAAGCCCCCTAATAAAATAACAAAGCCCCCCAAAATAAAAAAATGCCCTACCCTATTCTAAAATAAAAATAGAAAAGCTCTTTTACCTTACCAGCCCTTAAAAGGGCCTTTTGCAGGGCATGCCCCAAAGAATTCTACTCTTTTTACACTAAGCCCCTGAAGATCTTCCTACCTTGTCTTCACCATGCCGGGTATCACCGATCCGTCCAGAGGAGGCTCCGAAGTCTTCATCCAAGCCCAAGCGGGGGCTGAAGAGGTCCATCATCGGGCTGAAGAGGTCCATCATCCGGCTGAAGTCTTGATCCAAGCGCGAGGTGAAGAGATCCATCATCCGGCTGAAGTCTTGATCCAAGCGCGGTGCTGAAGTGATCCATCATCGGATGAATTCTTGATCCAAGTGCGGGCTGAAGAGATCCATCATCCGACTGAAGTCTTCTATCAAGGGGCATCTTCAATCTTCTTTCTTCCGGATCCATCTTCATCCCGCCGACGCGGAACATCCATCCTGGCCGAAAACTTCCCGACGAATGACGGTTCCTTAAGGGACGTCATCCAAGATGGCGTCCCTCGAATTCCAATTGGCTGATAGTATTCTATCAACCAATCGGAATTAAGGTAGGAAAATTCTGATTGGCTGATGGAATCAGCCAATCAGATTCAAGTTCAATCCGATTGGCTCATCCAATCAGCCAATCAGATTGAGCTTGCATTCTATTGGCTGATCGGAACAGCCAATAGAATGCAAGCTCAATCTGATTGGCTGATTGGATCAGCCAATCGGATTGAACTTGAATCTGATTGGCTGATTCCATCAGCCAATCAGAATTTTCCTACCTTAATTCCGATTGGCTGATAGAATCCTATCAGCCAATCGGAATTCGAGGGGACGCCATCTTGGATGACGTCCCTTAAAGGAACCGTCATTCATCTGGAAGTCGTCAGCCAGGATGGATGTTCCGCGTCGGCGGGATGAAGATGGATCCGGAAGAAAGAAGACTGAAGATGCTGCTTGATAGAAGACTTCAGCCGGATGATGGATCTGTTCAGCCCGCGCTTGGATCAAGACTTCAGCCGGATGATGGATCTCTTCAGCCCGCGCTTGGATCAAGACTTCAGCCAGATGATGGATCTCTTCAGCTCGCGCTTGGATCAAGACTTCAGCCGGATGATGGACCTCTTCAGCCCCCGCTTGGGCTTGGATGAAGACTTCGGAGCCTCCTCTGGACGGATCGGTGATACCCGGCATGGTGAAGACAAGGTAGGAAGATCTTCAGGGGCTTAGTGCTAGGTTTATTTAAGGGGGGTTTGGGTTAGATTAGGGGTATGTGGGTGGTGGGTTGTAATGTTGGGGGGGTATTGTATGTTTTTTTTTACAGGCAAAAGAGCAGAAGTCTTTGGGGCATGCCCTGCAAAAGGCCCTTTTAAGGGCTGGTAAGGTAAAAGAGCTTTTCTATTTTTATTTTAGAATAGGGTAGGGCATTTTTTTATTTTGGGGGGCTTTGTTATTTTATTAGGGGGCTTAGAGTAGGTGTAATTAGCTTAAAATTGTTGTAATCTTTTTATAATGTTTGTAAATTATTTTTTTATTTTTTGTAACTTAGTTCTTTTTTTATTTTTTGTACTTTAGTTAGTTTATTTAATTGCATTTATTTGTAGGTATTTGTATGTAATTAATTTATTGATAGTGTAGTGTGTGGTTTAATTGTAGATAATTGTAGGTATTTTATTTAATTAATTTATTGATAGTGTAGTGTTAGGTTTAATTGTAACTTAGGTTAGGATTTATTTTACAGGTAATTTTGAAATTATTTTAACTAGGTAGCTATTAAATAGTTATTAACTATTTAATAGCTATTGTACCTGGTTAAAATAAATACAAAGTTGCCTGTAAAATAAATATTAATCCTAAAATAGCTACAATATAATTATTCGTTATAATGTAGCTATATTAGGGTTTATTTTACAGGTAAGTATTTAGCTTTAAATAGGAATAATTTATTTAATAAGAGTTAATTTATTTCGTTAGGTAAAAATTATATTTAATTTAGGGGGGTGTTAGTGTTAGGATTAGACTTAGCTTTAGGGGTTAATAAATTTATTAGAGTAGCGGTGAGGTCCAGTTGGCAGATTAGGGGTAAATACTTGAAGTTAGGTGTCGGTGATGTTAGGGAGGGCAGATTAGGGGTTAATACTATTTATTATAGGGTTATTGAGGCGGGAGTAAGGCGGATTAGGGGTTAATAACTTTATTATAGTAGCGGTGAGGTCCGGTCGGCAGATTAGGGGTTAATAATTGTAGGTAGGTTGTGGCGACGTTGGGGGCGGTAGATTAGGGGTTAATAATTATAATATAGGGGTCGGCGGTGTTAGGGGCAGCAGATTAGGGGTACATAGGGATAATGTAGGTGGCGGCGGTGTGCAGTCGGCAGATTAGGGGTTAAAAAAATTTAATAGAGTGGCGGCAATGTGGGGGGGGGGGGGCTCGGTTTAGGGGTACATAGGTAGTTTATGGGTGTAGAGCACAGTAGTTAAGAGCTTTATGAACCAGCGTTAGCCCAGAAAGCTCTTAACTCCTGGCTTTTCTCTGCGGCTGGAGTCTTGTCATTAGATTTCTAACGCTCACTTCAGCCAAGACTCTAAATTCCGGCTTTAGAAAGATCCCATTGAAAGATAGGATATGCAAATGGCGTAGGGGGATCTGCGGTATGGAAAAGTTGCGGCTGCAAAGTGAGCGTTAGACCTTTTCCTGACTGACTCTAAATACCAGCAGTAGCCCAAAACCAGCGTTAGGAGCCCCTAATGCTGGTTTTGACGGCTAACGGAGAACTCTAAATCTAGGCCTAAGATAATAAATGTTATATATATTAGATTAGCATAATACAATTGAATTATGCTAATGTAATATATATAACATTTATTATCTTACAGCTAGATTTAGAGTTTTGTCGGTAAAGACCCGCGTAGATAGCGCAGCTTTTTTTTCCAACGCACCCTTGAGACAACGCTGGTATTTAGAGTTGTCTGAGTGGCTGCGTTAGGCTCCAAAAAGGCTGCGTTGAGTCGAATTTACCGCCACTTCAACCCTCAATACCAGCGTTGCTTTCGGTAGCGGTAAGCTGGCAAAACGTGCTCGTGCACGATTCTCCCATAGGAAACAATGGGGTAGTTTGGGATGAAAAAAAAACTAACACCTGAAAAAAGCAGCGTTAAGCTCCCAACGCAGCCCCATTGTTTCCTATGGGGAAACACTTTCTAAGGCTTCAACTAACACCCTAACATGAACCCCGAGTCTAAACACCCCTAACCTTACACTTATTAACCCCTAATCTGCCGTCCCCGCTATCGCTGACACCTGCATTTTATTATTAACCCCTAATCTGCCGACCGGACACCGCCGCCACCTACATTATCCCTATGAACCCCTAGTCTGCTGCCCCTAACACCGCCGACCCAGATATTATATTTATTAACCCCTAATCTGCCCCCCCAAAGTCGCTGCTACCTTACCTACACTTATTAACCCCTAATCTGCTGACCGGACCTCGCCGCCACTATAATAAATGCATTAACCCCTAAACCGCCACACTCCCGCGTCACAAACCCTATAATAAATAGTATTAACCCCTAATCTGCCACCCCCCCCAACGTCACCGCAACCTAACTTCAAGTATTAACCCCTAATCTGCCGACCGGACCTCGCCGCTACTCTAATAAATGTATTAACCCCTAAAGCTAAGTCTAACCCTAACACCCCCCTAAATTAAATATAATTTTAATCTAACAAAATAAATTAAATCTTATTAATTAAAGTATTCCTATTTAAAACTAAATACTTACCTGTAAAATAAACCCTAATATAGCTACAATATAACGAATAATTATATTGTAGCTATTTTAGGATTTATATTTATTTTACAGGCAACTTTGTATTTATTTTAACTAGGTACAATAGCTATGAAATAGTTATTAACTATTTAATAGCTACCTAGTTAAAATAATTACAAAATTACCTGTAAAATAAATCCTAACCTAAGTTACAATTAAACCTAACACTACACTATCAATAAATTAATTAAATAAATTACCTACAATTACATACAATTAAATAAACTAAACTAAATTACAAAAAACAAACAAACACTAAATTACAAAAAATAAAAAAAGATTACAAGAATATTAGGCTAATTACACCTACTCTAAGCCCCCTAATAAAATAAAAAAGCCCCCCAAAATAATAAAGGTCCCTACCCTATTCTAAATTAAAAAATAACCAGCTCTTTTACTAGCCCTTAAAAGGGATTTTTGCGGGGCATGCCCCAAAGTAATCAGCTCTTTTGCCTGTAAAAAAAAATACAACCCCCCCAACATTAAAACCCACCACCCACATACCCCTACTCTAACCCAAACCCCCCTTAAATAAACCTAACACTACCCCCCTGAAGATCTCCCTACCTTGAGTCGTCTTCACCCAGCCGGGCCTTAGTCTTCATCCGATGGGGCAGAAAAGGACATCCAGACCGGCAGAAGTCTTCATCCTATCCGGGCAGAAGAGGACATCCAGACCGGCAGACATCTTCATCCAAGTGGCATCTTCTATCTTCATCCATCCAGAGCGGAGCGGAGCCATCTTCTTCCAGCTGACGCGGATCCATCCTCTTCAACCGACGCCTACTCGCCGAATGAAGGTTCCTTTAAATGACGTCATCCAAGATGGCGTCCCTCGAATTCCGATTGGCTGATAGGATCAGCCAATCGGAATTAAGGTAGGAAAAATCTGATTGGCTGATTAAATAATAATTCTGGTAGAAACGCTACTCTACCACTTACAAGGCAAATTTCATTAACTAGCATTCAGGTAGATTACGAGTTATGCGCACTAGAGTGTATTTAACGAATGCAACAAAAGTTGCGTTATTTCACCCTCCATAGCACTGCCATTACAAGTTTTGAAACAGCCAGCTTGTGCGTGCGATATGGTTTGCGTTTAGCTCAATACCGCACAAAATACAAGCGCTGTTTTGACGTGCTCGTGCACACTTTCCCCATAGACATCAATGAGGAGAGCGATCGCGGAATGAAATGCTCCATCGATGTCTATGGTGAAAAAAAAGTTATATTTAAATCTAACACCCTAACATAAGCCCCATGTCTAAACACCCATAATCTGCTGCCCCCGACTTCGCCGACACCTACATAAACTTATTAATCCCTAATCTGCTGCTCCCGATATCGCCACCACCTAAATAAATCTATTAACCCCGAATCTGCTACTCCCAATCTCGCCATCACTATACTAAAGTTATTAACCCCTATTCCCCTGCACCCCAACATTGCCCAAACTATAATAAATCTATTAACCCCCTTTTCTGCCGCTCCCCGACTTCGCTGCCACTAAATAAAGTTATTAACCCCTAAACCTCTGGCCTCCCACATTACTACCCCTAAATAAACCTATGAACCCCTTAACCACTAGCCCCCCACGTCGCAATAACCTAAATTAAACTATTAACACCTAACCCTAAACCAAACCCTAACCCTAAGCCTAACACCCCCTAACTTTAACATAATTAAAATAGAGCTAAATTAAAGTTACAATTATTAACTAAATAATACCTATTTAAAACTAAATACAAACTTACCTGTGAAATAAAACCTAAGCTAGCTACAATATAACTAATAGTTATATTGTAGCTAGCTTAGGTTTTATTTTTATTTCACAGGTAAGTTTGTATTTATTTTAACTATGTAGACTAGTTAGTAAATCGTTATTAGCTATTTATTAACTACCTAGTTAAAATAAATACTAATTTACCTGTGAAATAAAACCTAAGCTGCTTTACACTAAAACCTTACATTACAAAAAATAAAAAACACTAAAATTACAAAAAATAACAAATGAAATTATCCAAAACAATAAAAATTATTCCTATTCTAATACCTTGTTTTTTAAAAAAAAAAAAAAAAAAACACATCTTCTTCATCCCTGTGGAGGCTGAGCGGTCGATGCGCAGAGGCGGAGGTCCAGGCGAAGGTCCAAGGCAGAGGTCCAAGGTGGAGGTCCAGGCACAAATACCTACCAGGTACGCTCGCCACTATTCTGGCCCATCGTACCTGCTTTTCAATGCGCCGCCCTGGAGGCGGCGGATGCCATAGGAATCAATGGGAGTCTGAAAGCAGCGAAAGCTTATGCTCGCTGCTGCCCAATATTCCATTGATTCCTAAGGGAGAACAAAAGTTACGTTTACACCTAACACCCTAACATAACCCCGAGTCTAAACACCCCTAATTTGCCGCCCCCTACAACACCGCCACGTACATTATACTTATTAACCCCTAATCTGCTGCCCCAATACCGCTGCCACCTACATTATACTTATTAACCCTTAATCTGCCGCCCGACATCGCTGCCACCTACATAAAGTTATTAACCCCTATCCTGCCACTCCCAGAGCCTTCCGCAACTAAAGAAATGTATTAACCCCTAAACTCCTGGCCTCCCACATCACTATCACATACTAAACCTTTTAACCCCCCACATTGTCATAAACTAAATTAAACTATTAACCCCTAAACCTAACAACCTGCTAACTTTATATTAAATATTAACTCATCCCTATCTAATAATAAATTTAAACTTACCTTTAGAATTAAATTAAACTATATTAAACTAATAATGAACCTACCCTAACTGTTATACTAAAATTACATTAAACTATATTAAATTAGGAGGGGCGGAGCTGGTAGCGGTTAAGATGGCCGCATAAACTCCGAGCTCCAAGTAAGACTGCAGCAATTAGAGGCACAAATGCCATCAAAACCGGCTTTTTATCTCAAATTGAGCATTAGAAGTAGGCTCCACATTAGATCACTCATTGCAAGTGATAATTGGGACCTGGGAGCCGTTCGCCACAACTCAGCAGCTAGATCAGATTGAGAGGTGCGTGGCCATAATGGCGGAGTAAAAGAGAAACATCTCCGACACAGCCTCAGATTCTATCACTCCGTAATCAGTGAGTCATTTACCCACCATCAGAGGACATATCATCCTGTAGTGGAGCGGCCCTCACTAACAGCTCCTGTCATCAGATGTAATCTGCGCACAACAGAATAGAGGTAAAACCAAAGAAGCATGGACATTATTAGCATAAGGGGTAGAGAATTCAAATAAGCACACTAATGTGAGCAGTGCCCTAATCTGACACTGGGAATCGATCAAGCCTTTAAAGTATATTCATAAACAGGAAAAGGACATAGCAGACAGAGCAGTGGGCCCCAAGCAGCTATAAATTTATTTGTGCCCCATATGACAGCAGATAAACTATATCATAATTACCAAAACATTATAGTTTGAAGCTAACATATACCACGTGGTGAAGATTTTACTCAACACCTGCTGTACTTAAACAGATATAACATTTACAGAGCGTTGGTTTTACTGCTGCTGATACAAATAAAAAGACATACATCATAAAATAATAGTATTTATTCTATCAAATGGCCTCCAAGAGAACCGCTAGAACCGACAGACTATCTAAGCCTCCAATAAGCAAAAATTCTTTAGTGGCTTCATACTTTAACCCATCCGAAGGTACTGGTATCTTAACATCTCACGCATCTCCACCGGCAATGACCTCTCCACAATCTCAGTCGGAACATACAGATTCACAACCACCAAATGTGGTTCAAATACTCTCGACAATATTGTCCACTTTACCATCCAAACAGGATATTGCGGACATTGTGCAAGCCTGTGTTCACGAAGAATTAATTGAATTTTTGAGAGACTTTTGAGAGACTTTTCAGAGTATTCAATAATAAAGACAGTTCTTATGGTGAAACCAACTCTATTCAAGAGTCCCACTATCGCGGATGTCACCAAATCAACAATGTTCACAATTCATTCCAAGTATTTAGTAGCTAACATAAGGACTCACCACGGTGTAGAAATCCCAGTGTAGAAGGGGTAATTCATTCACGAAATTAGTTGATGTTTGTTTGTTTGCTGTACCTGTTCAACTAATTTTATTACAAGTATCAAGACATCAATGCAATCGGATTTAGCGTAGAGGTCCTAGAGGACAACAACGATACTATCAGAGAAGATATTGAAGGTTTACAATACCAAGCAGACGCTTTTACCTCCACTATTGAGACCCTATACTCCAAAATTGAGGATTTAGAGAATAGGAGCAGGAGGAAGAATTTAAGGATCTGGGGGGTACCTAATTCAGTCTTGCCTAAAGATCTACCCACATATCTATCTGCCCTGTTTAATCACCTCAGAGGGAATGCTTCTAAAGAGGAGATCCCATGGGATAGGGCACACAGAGCCCTAAGAGCTTGACCCCCAGATTCTGCCCCTCCTAGGGATATCATCATTAAATTAAAAAATTACAGGGATAAAGAAGAACTCTTTAATCTTTCTCGGATAAACCAGACGATCAGATTTAGAGGAACGGTGATACAGTTTTATACAGACCTTTCACAAAGAATTTTGCAAAAATGCAAGGAATTTTCTCCACTGACACAACTACTGCGTAATAAACGCATATCATACAGATGGGGATTCCCCACTCATCTACTAGTTATTCACGAAGATAGAAGAGTAATATGTGATGATATATCAGAAGCACCAAAATTCTGCGAAATTCTGAATTTAGACTTGAGCAACCCAGCCTCCTCAGGGCCTCCAAATAATACCCAACAGCGAAGTCGAAATACGTGGTCTCTCACCCCAGCTAAACTACAAAGACGTCCTTTGGCAGCACAGAATCTAGAAGCTGGCCTATAAACAACTGCGGAAACCAGTCCACCTTACTTCTCACATTACTCTCGGACATACAGCCACTAAGGTTTGACGTCTGAGAGAACCCTACAATTTTCTGTAGGCAACTGAACACTTGCTCACTGGAACTAATATCTACCATGAACTTCTGATATGTGAGTATGTTTATGGTAAAAGTGAACTAGTGTAACATAAAATGATGTCTGTAAGGACATATTGCGAACTCTGAGGACAGACTAGCTCCAAATGTTGGATCTCAAGAACACTATGAACATTCAAGTTATGTTAAATGTTTATTACATCTTTTGAATTAATACTCTGTTCTCAGATATAGAATTATATGTTATATATTAACAAAGCTAATATAGTACATAAGATAGGCTTACACCTATTTCCCCCTGTTGTTATTTACTTGTTATTTACATTGGTGTAAAGGTTACTAATTTTACCTGCACTAATGGTTCAAATATTGTATTCTAATATGGATTCCTGGCTGAATAAGTCAAGACTTGAAACTTTTAGTTATTTTCATAGTTATTTTTGTTATGTTACTAAACACAGATTACTACGACTGTTTTGTGATGCATTATGGTACTATTGCTCAATATATGTTTATTTTACATACGTGAAATCTATGACAAATGTGTTTGTATCTGATACTCTCTGTGTAATGATGTAATGGCCACTAAACAAAAAATATTTCCTCTTTCCATTCTAACTCAAAATGTTAAGGGATTTCTCTCTCCATGTAAAAGATCAAAAGGATTGTCGGATATATACAAGAAAAAAAGCAGACATTCTTTTCCTGCAGGAAACACATTTCAAGAAATCACAAATCCCTAGTTATTTTGGAAAACATTACACCCAACACTTCCATAACACAGCGCCAACTAAACACTGCGGAGTTAGTATCCTACTTCGTAAACACATCCCATTTACTGTTATGCAGACAGCCAAGGATGGTGAGGGTAGATTTCTGGGAATAGCAGGACTAATGTACGGTAAACCAATTACATTGATTAATATTTATGCCCCTAACATACAACATCAGCCCTTTTTTAAGACAATGTTCCGGAAGCTACTTGACATTTCTAAGGGTCCAATTTTTCTTGGGGGAAATTTTAATTTTCCTTTCCAACCATCAGAAGACTCCTCCAATCCTCAACCTAGAACTCCGAAACGTACTTTGTCATATTTATGGAAAGCGATGAGAGATAATTATATGTATGACATATGGAGATTTACACACCCTTCCACAAAAGACTATACTTTTTATTCACACCCCTCACAATCCTATAGCAGAATAGATTATATATTAACCAACTAGATAGGACTCTCCTTAATAACCAATTCCACTATTACCCCTACATCCTGGTCCGACCACTCGGCAGTTATGGTGCAGATTGCATGGCCAAACACCCCTACTAATCCTTTCCACTGGAGACTTGATAACTCATTGTTAACACACCAACCCTTCATAGACCACCTATCTAAAGTAATGGAAGAATACTTTCAGATTAATAATAACTCAGTTGATGATCCATTTGTGGTCTGGGAAGAGTTTATAAAATATAAAGCTCATTACTCAAAATTAACCTCTGATCTGGCAAACCTAGACTATTTACACAAAAAGGACCCCAAAAATGCTACCATTCTAAATGAAATAGGTAACATTAGAGATAAGTTAGAAACATTCCTTGCCCTAGAATATAAGAAAACATCCATGAAACTAAAACAAAAATTTTATTGTGAAAGTAATAAAGCAGGGAAAATGTTGGCTAGAACTCTTAAAAGAGTAAGATTAAAATTGTTCATTCATGAACTCAATCCTCCACAGAACACCTCAGTCTGCACAACTCCAGATATCCTTGGCCAGTTTCATGAATATTACTCCAATCTATACAACTTACATGACAAGGCCTTACCAACAGACCCATGTCCTGCAGATTCAATTCAATCATACCTTGACTCATGTAATCTCCCTTCAATATCCCCTGAGAAAAAGGAAGCACTAGAATCCCCAATGACCACAAATTAAATTTTGGCAGCTATAAAAGAATTATATCCAAATAAAAGTCCGGGCCCAGATGGCTTTTCCACCAAATACTATCAAACATTCGCTACAATACTTATCCCTACCCTACATAAATTATACAACAGTATATCCTCTACTAAACACTTCCCTTCTTCGATGTTAGCAGCACACATTATAGTACTACCAAAACCAGGTAAAACACTGGATACACCATCAAATTTTCGCCCTATCTCACTATTGAACACAGATACAAAAATTAACGCAAAGATATTAGCAGGTCATTTGAATAAATTACTCCCCCAATTGGTACAATACAACTAGGTTGGCTTTACCCCATACAGAGAGGCTAGAGATAATACTATCAAAATACAAACCCTGATAGATTACGCTGTAAAAACAAAAACCACTACAATCTTCGCGTCCATGGACGCGGAGAAAGCTTTTGATAGCTTAAACTGGAACTTAGTTGAAAAGATGCTAATTAAATTCGGTTTCCCAGATACCTTTATATTAAAGATAATGTCCCTGTATAGCACCCCAAATGCAAAAATCAGGTTAAATGACTCATTATCCCCAGCTTTCACTATTCACAATGGCACAAGGCAAGGATGTCCTCTGTCCCCACTATTATTTGCCTTAGCCATGGAAGCTTTGGCAGCTAGAATAAGAAACAACCAGAAAATAACAGACTTATCAATACAGGAGAAGGACTATAAAGTTTCTCAATATGCGGACGATGTCTTTTTGACCATAACCAATCCGCTCACCTCAATGCCCGAATTACACACTGAATTTCAAATTTATGGCAGATTATCTAATTTTAAGATCAATGCCTTAAAAAATTGGAATTTATGGGAGTAGAGATCCCTGACCCTACGCTCAATCACATACAATCAACATATCACTACAAATTCCAGAAAAACTCTTTAAAATACTTGGGCATTCAAGTTACAAATGACCCTCAACAAATGTACAATGCCAACTACACTCCCCTATTGAAAAATATACAACAGGAGCTACAATCCTGGCGCAATAAAACCTTATCTTGGATGGGCAGATTGCATGCTATAAAAATGACTATCTTACCAAAATGTTTATATATATTTCAAACTATCCCAATTAAGCTGCCTAAACTCTTCTTTAATAAAATCCAAAACATATTAAACAACTATTTATGGAACAATAAACGGCCTAGTCTTGCTAAAGCAATTATATATAGACCTAAATTAAAAGGATGGTTGGGACTGCCGAATCTTTATTACTACTTCATAGCAAGCACTCTTACACGGATCATAGATTGGTGCAAACATGTAACCCTACAAGGAATCGGTAAGACTTGATCATGACTAGTGATGTTGTGAATAGTTCGCCGGCGAATAGTTCCTGGTGAACATAGCTTGTTCGCGTTCGCCACAGCGGGCGAGCATATGCGATGTTAGATCCGCCCCCTATTCGTCATCATTGAGTAAACTTTGACCCTGTATCTCACAGTCTGCAGACACATTTCAGCCAATCAGCAGCAGACACTCCCTCCCAGACCCTCCCAGCTCCTGGACAGCAGCCATTTTAGATTCATTCTGATCCTGCATTCTTAGTGAGAGGAGGGATAGTGTAGCTGCTGCTGATTTTATAGGGAAATTGATAGCTAGGCTAGTGTATTCAGTGTTCACTACAGTCCTGAAGGACTCATCTGATCTCTGCTGTAAGGACAGCACCCCAAAAAGCCCTTTTTAGGGCTAGAACATCAGTTTTTTTTGCCTGTTTAATTTTGACTGTGAAACATCAGTCTGCTAGTGTAATCTAATTGCAGTTGCCTGCCTGCAGTGCCACCAATCATATCTGTTGTAACAGTAGTGTAAATTTAAAAAAAAAAACTTTTTTGACTGTGAAACATCAGTCTGCTAGTGTAATCTAATAGCAGTTGCCTGCCTGCCAGCGTGTGTGCCAGGCCCACTTGCCAACTAGTGCCACCACTCATATCTGTTTTAACAGTAGTGTAAATTTTTTTTAAAAAAACTTTTTTGACTGTGAAACATCAGTCTGCTAGTGTAATCTAATTGCAGTTGCCTGCCTGCCAGTGTGTGTGCCAGGCCCACTTGCTAAGTGCCACCACTCATATCTGTTGTAACAGTAGTGTAAATTAAAAAAAAAAAACTTTTTTGACTGTGAAACATCAGTCTGCTAGTGTAATCTAATTGCATTTGCCTGCCTGCCAGCGTGTGTGCCAGGCCCACTTGCCAACTAGTGCCACCACTCATATCTGTTGTAACAGTACGGTAAAATTTTTTTTAAAAAAACATTTTTGACTGTGAAACATCAGTCTGCTAGTGTAATCTAATTGCAGTTGCCTGCTGCCAGCGTGTGTGCCAGGCCCACTTGCCAACTAGTGCCACCACTCATATCTGTTGTAATAGTAGTGTAAATTTTGTAAAAAAAAAACTTTTTTGAATGTGAAACATCAGTCTGCTAGTGTAATCTAATAGCAGTTGCCTGCCTGCCAGCGTGTGTGCCAGGCCCACTTGCCAACTAGTGCCACCACTCATATCTGTTGTAACAGTAGTGTAATTTTTTTTAAAAAAAACACTTTTTTGACTGTGAAACATCAGTCTGCTAGTGTAATCTAATTGCAGTTGCCTGCCTGCCAGCGTGTGTGCCAGGCCCACTTGCTAAGTGCCACCACTCATATCTGTTGTAAAAGTAGTGTAAATTTTTTTTAAAAAAATGTTTTGACTGTGAAACATCAGTCTGCTAGTGTAATCTAATTGCAGTTGCCTACCTGCCAGCGTGTGTGCCTGGCCCACTTGCCAAATAGTGCCACCACTCATATCTGTTGTAACAATAGTGTAAATTTTGTAAAAAAAAAACTTTTTTGACTGTGAAACATCAGTCTGCTAGTTTAATCTAATTGCAGTTGCCTGCTGCCAGTGTGTGTGCCAGGCCCACTTGCTAAGTGCCACCACTCATATCTGTTGTAACAGTAGTGTACATTTAAAAAAAAAAAACTTTTTTGACTGTGAAACATCAGTCTGCTAGTCTAATCTAATTGCATTTGCCTGCCTGCCAGCGTGTGTGCCAGGCCCACTTGCTAAGTGCCACCACTCATATCTGTTGTAACAGTAGTGTAAATTTTTTAAAAAAAAACTTTTTTGACTGTGAAACATCAGTCTGCTAGTGTAATCTAATTGCAGTTGCCTGCCAGCGTGTGTGCCAGGCCCACTTGCTAACTAGTGCCACCACTCATATCTGTTGTAACAGTAGTGTAAATTTAAAAAAAAAAACTTTTTTGACTGTGAAACATCAGTCTGCTAGTGTAATCTAATTGCAGTTGCCTGCCTGCCAGCGTGTGTGCCAGGCCCACTTGCCAACTAGTGCCACTACTCATATCTGTTGTAACAGTAGTGTAAATTTTGTAAAAAAAAAAACTTTTTTGACTGTGAAACATCAGTCTGCTAGTGTAATCTAATTGCAGTTGCCTGCCAGCGTGTGTGCCAGGCCCACTTGCTAAGTGCCACCACTCATATCTGTTGTAACAGTAGTGTAAATTTTTTTAAAAAAAAAACTTTTTTGACTGGGAAACATCAGTCTGTTAGTGTAATCTAATTGCAGTTGCCTGCCTGCCAGTGTGTGTGCCAGGCCCACTTGCCAACTAGTGCCACCACTCATATCTGTTGTAACAGTAGTGTAAATTTAAAAAAAAAATTTTTTGACTGTGAAACATCATTTTGCTAGTGTAATCTAATTGCAGTTGCCTGCTTGCCAACGTGTGTGTCCGGCCCACTTGCCCAGTGCCACCACTCATATCTGGTGTAACAGTAGTGTAAATAATTTTAAAAAAAAAACTTTTTTGACTGTGAAACATCAGTCTGCTAGTGTAATCTGATTGCAGTTGCCTGCCTGCTAGCGTGTGTGCCAGGCCCACTTGCCCAGTGCCACCACTCATATCTGGTTTAACAGTAGTGTAAATAATTTAAAAAAAAACTTTTTTGACTGTGAAACATCAATCTGCTAGTGTAATTCTAATTGCATTTGCCTGCCTGCCAACGTGTGTGCCCGGCCCACTTGCCCAGTGCCACCACTCATATCTGGTGTAACAGTAGTGTAAATAATTTAAAAAAAAACACTTTTTTGACTGTGAAACATCAGGCTGCTAGTGTAATCTAATTGCAGTTGCCTGCCTGCTAGCGTGTGTGCCAGGCCTACTTGCCCAGTGCCACCACTCATATCTGGTGTAACAGTAGTGTAAATAATTTAAAAAAAAAAATTTGACTGTGAAACATCAGTCTGCTAGTGTAATTCTAATTGCATTTGCCTGCCTGCCAACGTGTGTGCCCAGGCCACTTGCCCAGTGCCACCACTCATATCTGGTGTAACAGTAGTGTAAATAATTAAAAAGAAAAAAAAACTTTTTTGACTGTAAAACATCAGTCTGCTAGTGTAATCTAAGTGCAGTTGCCTGCCTGCTAGCGTGTGTGCCAGGCCCACTTGCCCAGTGCCACCACTCCTATCTGGTGTAACAGTAGTGTAAATAATAAAAAAAAAAATTTGACTGTGAAACATCAGTCTGCTAGTGTAATTCTAATTGCATTTGCCTGCCTGCCAACGTGTGTGCCCATGCCACTTGCCCAGTGCCACCACTCATATCTGGTGTAACAGTAGTGTAAATAATTAAAAAAAACAAAAACTTTTTTGACTGTGAAACATCAGTCTGCTAGTGTAATCTAATTGCAGTTGCCTGCCTGCTAGTGTGTGCCAGGCCCACTTGCCCAGTGCCACCACTCATATCTGGTGTAACAGTAGTGTAAATAATAATAAAAAAAAAAACTTTTTTGACTGTGAAACATCAGTCTGCTAGTGTAATCTAATTGCAGTTGTCTGCCTGCTAGCGTGTGTGCCAGACCCACTTGCCCAGTGCCACCACTCATATCTGATGTAACAGTAGTGTAAATAATTAAAAAAAAAAAAACATTTTTTGACTGTGAAACATCAGTCTGCTAGTGTAATCTAATTGCAGTTGCCTGCCTGCCAGCGTGTGTGCCAGGCCCACTTGCCAACTAGTGCCACCACTCATATCTGTTGTAATAGTAGTGTAAATTTTGTAAAATAAAACTTTTTTGACTGTGAAACATCAGTCTGCTAGTGTAATCTAATAGCAGTTGCCTGCCTGCCAGCGTGTGTGCCAGGCCCACTTGCCAACTAGTGCCACCACTCATATCTGTTGTAACAGAAGTGTAATTTTTTTTTTAAAAAAAAACTTTTTTGACTGTGAAACATCAATCTGCTAGTGTAATCTAATTGCAGTTGCCTGCCTGCCAGCGTGTGTGCCAGGCCCACTTGCTAAGTGCCACCACTCATATCTGTTGTAACAGTAGTGTAATTTTTAAAAAAAAAATGTTTTGACTGTGAAACATCAGTCTGCTAGTGTAATCTAATTGCAGTTGCCTACCTGCCAGCGTGTGTGCCTGGCCCACTTGCCAACTAGTGCCACCACTCATATCTGTTGTAACAATAGTGTAAATTTTGTAAAAAAATAACTTTTTTGAATGTGAAACATCAGTCTGCTAGTGTAATCTAATTGCAGTTGCCTGCTGCCAGCGTGTGTGCCAGGCCCACTTGCTAAGTGCCACCACTCATATCTGTTGTAACAGTAGTGTAAATTTAAAAAAAAACTTTTTTGAATGTGAAACATCAGTCTGCTAGTGTAATCTAATTGCATTTGCCTGCCTGCCAGCGTGTGTGCCAGGCCCACTTGCTAAGTGCCACCACTCATATCTGTTGTAACAGTAGTGTAAATTTTTAAAAAAAAAACTTTTTTGACTGTGAAACATCAGTCTGCTAGTGTAATCTAATTGCAGTTGCCTGCTGCCAGCCTGTGTGCCAGGCCCACTTGCCAACTAGTGCCACCACTCATATCTGTTGTAACAGTAGTGTAAATTTTGTAAAAAAAAACTTTTTTGACTGTGAAACATCAGTCTTCTAGTGTAATCTAATTGCAGTTGCCTGCCTGCCTGCCAGCGTGTGTGCCAGGGCTACTTGCTAAGTGCCACCACTCATATCTGGTGTAACAGTAGTGTAAATTTAAAAAAAAAAAAAATTTTGACTGGGAAACATCAGTCTGCTAGTGTAATCTAATTGCAGTTGCCTGCCTGCCAGCGTGTGTGCCAGGCCCACTTGCTAAGTGCCACCACTCATATCTGTTGTAACAGTAGTGTAAATTTTTTTTAAAAAAATGTTTTGACTGTGAAACATCAGTCTGCTAGTGTAATCTAATTGCAGTTGCCTACCTGCCAGCGTGTGTGCCTGGCCCACTTGCCAAATAGTGCCACCACTCATATCTGTTGTAACAATAGTGTAAATTTTGTAAAAAAATAACTTTTTTGACTGTGAAACATCAGTCTGCTAGTTTAATCTAATTGCAGTTGCCTGCTGCCAGTGTGTGTGCCAGGCCCACTTGCTAAGTGCCACCACTCATATCTGTTGTAACAGTAGTGTACATTTAAAAAAAAACTTTTTTGACTGTGAAACATCAGTCTGCTAGTGTAATCTAATTGCATTTGCTTGCCTGCCAGCGTGTGTGCCAGGCCCACTTGCTAAGTGCCACCACTCATATCTGTTGTAACAGTAGTGTAAATTTTTTTTAAAAAAAACTTTTTTGACTGTGAAACATCAGTCTGCTAGTGTAATCTAATTGCAGTTGCCTGCCTCCCTGCCAGCGTGTGTGCCAGGCCCACTTGCTAACTAGTGCCACCACTCATATCTGTTGTAACAGTAGTGTAAATTTTTTTAAAAAAAACTTTTTTGACTGTGAAACATCAGTCTGCTAGTGTAATCTAATTGCATTTGCCTGCCTGCCAGCGTGTGTGCCAGGCCCACTTGCTAAGTGCCACCACTCATATCTGTTGTAACAGTAGTGTAAATTTTTTAAAAAAAAACTTTTTTGACTGTGAAACATCAGTCTGCTAGTGTAATCTAATTGCAGTTGCCTGCCTGCCTGCCAGCGTGTGTGCCAGGCCCACTTGCTAACTAGTGCCACCACTCATATCTGTTGTAACAGTAGTGTAAATTTTAAAAAAAAAACTTTTTTGACTGTGAAACATCAGTCTTCTAGTGTAATCTAATTGCAGTTGCCTGCCTGCCTGCCAGCGTGTGTGCCAAGCCCACTTGCTAAGTGCCACCACTCATATCTGTTGTAACAGTAGTGTAAATTTTTTTTTAAAAAAACTTTTTTGACTGGGAAACATCAGTCTGTTAGTGTAATCTAATTGCAGTTGCCTGCCTGCCAGTGTGTGTGCCAGGCCCACTTGCCAACTAGTGCCACCACTCATATCTGGTGTAACAGTAGTGTAAATAATTTAAAAAAAAAACTTTTTTGACTGTGAAACATCAGTCTGCTAGTGTAATCTGATTGCAGTTGCCTGCCTGCTAGTGTGTGAGCCAGGCCCACTTGCCCAGTGCCACCACTCATATCTGGTTTAACAGTAGTGTAAATAATTAAAAAAAAAACTTTTTTTGACTGTGAAACATCAGTCTGCTAGTGTAATTCTAATTGCATTTGCCTGCCTGCTAACGTGTGTGCCTTGCCCACTTGCCCAGTGCCACCACTCATATCTGGTGTAACAGTAGTGTAAATAATTTAAAAAAAACACTTTTTTGACTGTGAAACATCAGTCTGCTAGTGTAATCTAATTGCATTTGCCTGCCTGCTAGCGTGTGTGCCAGGCCTACTTGCCCAGTGCCACCACTCATATCTGGTGTAACAGTAGTGTAAATAATTAAAAAAAAAAAATTTGACTGTGAAACGTCAGTCTGCTAGTGTAATTCTAATTGCATTTGCCTGCCTGCCAACGTGTGTGCCCAGGCCACTTGCCCAGTGCCACCACTCATATCTGGTGTAACAATAGTGTAAATAATTAAAAAGAAAAAAAAAACTTTTTTGACTGTAAAACATCAGTCTGCTAGTGTAATCTAATTGCATTTGCCTGCCTGCTAGCGTGTGTGCCAGGCCCACTTGCCCAGTGCCACCACTCCTATCTGGTGTAACAGTAGTGTAAATAATAAAAAAAAAAATTTGACTGTGAAACATCAGTCTGCTAGTGTAATTCTAATTGCATTTGCCTGCCTGCCAACGTGTGTGCCCATGCCACTTGCCCAGTGCCACCACTCATATCTGGTGTAACAGTAGTGTAAATAATTAAAAAAAACAAAAAATTTTTTGACTGTGAAACATCAGTCTGCTAGTGTAATCTAATTGCAGTTGCCTGCCTGCTAGCGTGTGTGCCAGGCCCACTTGCCCAGTGCCACCACTCATATCTGGTGTAACAGTAGTGTAAATAATTAAAAAAAAAAAAACTTTTTTGACTGTGAAACATCAGTCTGCTAGTGTAATCTAATTGCAGTTGTCTGCCTGCTAGCGTGTGTGCCAGACCCACTTGCCCAGTGCCACCACTCATATCTGATGTAACAGTAGTGTAAATAATTAAAAAAAAAAAAAAACACTTTTTTGACTGTGAAACATCAGTCTGCTAGTGTAATCTAATTGCAGTTGCCTGCCTGCCAGCGTGTGTGCCAGGCCCACTTGCCAACTAGTGCCACCACTCATATCTGTTGTAATAGTAGTGTAAATTTTGTAAAATAAAACTTTTTTGACTGTGAAACATCAGTCTGCTAGTGTAATCTAATAGCAGTTGCCTGCCTGCCAGCGTGTGTGCCAGGCCCACTTGCCAACTAGTGCCACCACTCATATCTGTTGTAACAGTAGTGTAATTTTTAAAAAAAAAAACAACTTTTTTGACTGTGAAACATCAATCTGCTAGTGTAATCTAATTGCAGTTGCCTGCCTGCCAGCGTGTGTGCCAGGCCCACTTGCTAAGTGCCACCACTCATATCTGTTGTAACAGTAGTGTAATTTTTTTTTTTTTTAAATGTTTTGACTGTGAAACATCAGTCTGCTAGTGTAATCTAATTGCAGTTGCCTACCTGCCAGCGTGTGTGCCTGGCCCACTTGCCAACTAGTGCCACCACTCATATCTGTTGTGACAATAGTGTAAATTTTGTAAAAAAATAACTTTTTTGACTGTGAAACATCAGTCTGCTAGTGTAATCTAATTGCAGTTGCCTGCTGCCAGCGTGTGTGCCAGGCCCACTTGCTAAGTGCCACCACTCATATCTGTTGTAACAGTAGTGTAAATTTAAAAAAAAAACTTTTTTGAATGTGAAACATCAGTCTGCTAGTGTAATCTAATTGCATTTGCCTGCCTGCCAGCGTGTGTGCCAGGCCCACTTGCTAAGTGCCACCACTCATATCTGTTGTAACAGTAGTGTAAATTTTTTTTAAAAAAACTTTTTTGACTGTGAAAAATCAGTCTGCTAGTGTAATCTAATTGCAGTTGCATGCCTGCCAGCGTGTGTGCCAGGCCCACTTGCTAACTAGTGCCACCACTCATATCTGTTGTAACAGTAGTGTAAATTTAAAAAAAAAAAACTTTTTTGACTGTGAAACATCAGTCTGCTAGTGTAATCTAATTGCAGTTGCCTGCCTGCCAGCCTGTGTGCCAGGCCCACTTGCCAACTAGTGCCACCACTCATATCTGTTGTAACAGAAGTGTAAATTTTGTAAAAAAAAACTTTTTTGACTGTGAAACATCAGTCTTCTAGTGTAATCTAATTGCAGTTGCCTGCCTGCCTGCCTGCCAGCGTGTGTGCCAGGCCTACTTGCTAAGTGCCACCACTCATATCTGGTGTAACAGTAGTGTAAATTTAAAAAAAAAAAACTTTTTTGACTGGGAAACATCAGTCTGCTAGTGTAATCTAATTGCAGTTGCCTGCCTGCCAGCGTGTGTGCCAGGCCCACTTGCTAAGTGCCACCACTCATATCTGTTGTAACAGTAGTGTAAAAATTTTTTACAAAAATGTTTTGACTGTGAAACATCAGTCTGCTAGTGTAATCTAATTGCATTTGCCTACCTGCCAGCGTGTGTGCCTGGCCCACTTGCCAAATAGTGCCACCACTCATATCTGTTGTAACAATAGTGTAAATTTTGTAAAAAAATAACTTTTTTGACTGTGAAACATCAGTCTGCTAGTTTAATCTAATTGCAGTTGCCTGCCTGCCTGCCTGCCAGCGTGTGTGCCAGGCCTACTTGCTAAGTGCCACCACTCATATCTGTTGTAACAGTAGTGTAAATTTAAAAAAAAAAACTTTTTTGACTGTGAAACATCAGTCTGCTAGTGTAATCTAATTGCATTTGCCTGCCTGCCAGCGTGTGTGCCAGGCCCACTTGCTAAGTGCCACCACTCATATCTGTTGTAACAGTAGTGTAAATTTTTTTAAAAAAAACTTTTTTGACTGTGAAACATCAGTCTGCTAGTGTAATCTAATTGCAGTTGCCTGCCTGCCTGCCAGCGTGTGTGCCAGGCCCACTTGCTAACTAGTGCCACCACTCATATCTGTTGTAACAGTATTGTAAATTTAAAAAAAAAAAACTTTTTTGACTGTGAAACATCAGTCTGCTAGTGTAATCTAATTGCAGTTGCCTGCCTGCCAGCGTGTGTGCCAGGCCCACTTGCCAACTAGTGCCACCACTCATATCTGTTGTAACAGTAGTGTAAATTTTGTAAAAAAAAAACTTTTTTGACTGGGAAACATCAGTCTTCTAGTGTAATCTAATTTCAGTTGCCTGCCTGCCTGCCAGCGTGTGTGCCAGGCCCACTTGCTAAGTGCCACCACTCATATCTGTTGTAACAGTAGTGTAAATTTTTTTTTAAAAAAAAACTTTTTTGACTGGGAAACATCAGTCTGTTAGTGTAATCTAATTGCAGTTGCCTGCCTGCCGGTGTGTGTGCCAGGCCCACTTGCCAACTAGTGCCACCACTCATATCTGGTTTAACAGTAGTGTAAATAATTAAAAAAAAAAACTTTTTTGACTGTGAAACATCAGTCTGCTAGTGTAATTCTAATTGCATTTGCCTGCCTGCCAACGTGTGTGCCCGGCCCACTTGCCCAGTGCCACCACTCATATCTGGTGTAACAGTAGTGTAAATAATTAAAAAAAAAACACTTTTTTGACTGTGAAACATCAGTCTGCTAGTGTAATCTAATTGCAGTTGCCTGCCTGCTAGCGTGTGTGCCAGGCCTACTTGCCCAGTGCCACCACTCATATCTGGTGTAACAGTAGTGTAAATAATTTAAAAAAAAAAATTTGACTGTGAAACATCAGTCTGCTAGTGTAATTCTAATTGCATTTGCCTGCCTGCCAACGTGTGTGCCCAGGCCACTTGCCCAGTGCCACCACTCATATCTGGTGTAACAGTAGTGTAAATGATTAAAAAGAAAAAAAAACTTTTTTGACTGTAAAACATCAGTCTGCTAGTGTAATCTAATTGCAGTTGCCTGCCTGCTAGCGTGTGTGCCAGGCCCACTTGCCCAGTGCCACCACTCATATCTGGTGTAACAGTAGTGTAAATAATAAAAAAAAAAATTTGACTGTGAAACATCAGTCTGCTAGTGCAATTCTAATTGCATTTGCCTGCCTGCCAACGTGTGTGCCCATGCCACTTGCCCAGTGCCACCACTCATATCTGGTGTAACAGTAGTGTAAATAATTAAAAAAAACAAAAACTTTTTTGACTGTGAAACATCAGTCTGCTAGTGTAATCTAATTGCAGTTGCCTGCCTGCTAGCGTGTGTGCCAGGCCCACTTGCCCAGTGCCACCACTCATATCTGGTGTAACAGTAGTGTAAATAATTAAAAAAAAAAAACTTTTTTGACTGTGAAACATCAGTCTGCTAGTGTAATCTAATTGCAGTTGTCTGCCTGCTAGCGTGTGTGCCAGACCCACTTGCCCAGTGCCACCACTCATATCTGATGTAACAGTAGTGTAAATAATAAAAAAAAAAAAAAAACACTTTTTTGACTGTGAAACATCAGTCTGCTAGTGTAATCTAATTGCAGTTGCCTGCCTGCCAGCGTGTGTGCCAGGCCCACTTGCCAACTAGTGCCACCACTCATATCTGTTGTAATAGTAGTGTAAATTTTGTAAAATAAAACTTTTTTGACTGTGAAACATCAGTCTGCTAGTGTAATCTAATAGCAGTTGCCTGCCTGCCAGCGTGTGTGCCAGGCCCACTTGCCAACTAGTGCCACCACTCATATCTGTTGTAACAGTAGTGTAATTTAAAAAAAAAAAAAAAACTTTTTTGACTGTGAAACATCAATCTGCTAGTGTAATCTAATTGCAGTTGCCTGCCTGCCAGCGTGTGTGCCAGGGCTACTTGCTAAGTGCCACCACTCATATCTGGTGTAACAGTAGTGTAAATTTAAAAAAAAAAAAAATTTTGACTGGGAAACATCAGTCTGCTAGTGTAATCTAATTGCAGTTGCCTGCCTGCCAGCGTGTGTGCCAGGCCCACTTGCTAAGTGCCACCACTCATATCTGTTGTAACAGTAGTGTAAATTTTTTTTAAAAAAATGTTTTGACTGTGAAACATCAGTCTGCTAGTGTAATCTAATTGCAGTTGCCTACCTGCCAGCGTGTGTGCCTGGCCCACTTGCCAAATAGTGCCACCACTCATATCTGTTGTAACAATAGTGTAAATTTTGTAAAAAAATAACTTTTTTGACTGTGAAACATCAGTCTGCTAGTTTAATCTAATTGCAGTTGCCTGCTGCCAGTGTGTGTGCCAGGCCCACTTGCTAAGTGCCACCACTCATATCTGTTGTAACAGTAGTGTACATTTAAAAAAAAACTTTTTTGACTGTGAAACATCAGTCTGCTAGTGTAATCTAATTGCATTTGCTTGCCTGCCAGCGTGTGTGCCAGGCCCACTTGCTAAGTGCCACCACTCATATCTGTTGTAACAGTAGTGTAAATTTTTTTTAAAAAAACTTTTTTGACTGTGAAACATCAGTCTGCTAGTGTAATCTAATTGCAGTTGCCTGCCTCCCTGCCAGCGTGTGTGCCAGGCCCACTTGCTAACTAGTGCCACCACTCATATCTGTTGTAACAGTAGTGTAAATTTTTTTAAAAAAAACTTTTTTGACTGTGAAACATCAGTCTGCTAGTGTAATCTAATTGCATTTGCCTGCCTGCCAGCGTGTGTGCCAGGCCCACTTGCTAAGTGCCACCACTCATATCTGTTGTAACAGTAGTGTAAATTTTTTAAAAAAAAACTTTTTTGACTGTGAAACATCAGTCTGCTAGTGTAATCTAATTGCAGTTGCCTGCCTGCCTGCCAGCGTGTGTGCCAGGCCCACTTGCTAACTAGTGCCACCACTCATATCTGTTGTAACAGTAGTGTAAATTTTAAAAAAAAAACTTTTTTGACTGTGAAACATCAGTCTTCTAGTGTAATCTAATTGCAGTTGCCTGCCTGCCTGCCAGCGTGTGTGCCAAGCCCACTTGCTAAGTGCCACCACTCATATCTGTTGTAACAGTAGTGTAAATTTTTTTTTAAAAAAACTTTTTTGACTGGGAAACATCAGTCTGTTAGTGTAATCTAATTGCAGTTGCCTGCCTGCCAGTGTGTGTGCCAGGCCCACTTGCCAACTAGTGCCACCACTCATATCTGGTGTAACAGTAGTGTAAATAATTTAAAAAAAAAACTTTTTTGACTGTGAAACATCAGTCTGCTAGTGTAATCTGATTGCAGTTGCCTGCCTGCTAGCGTGTGAGCCAGGCCCACTTGCCCAGTGCCACCACTCATATCTGGTTTAACAGTAGTGTAAATAATTAAAAAAAAAACTTTTTTTGACTGTGAAACATCAGTCTGCTAGTGTAATTCTAATTGCATTTGCCTGCCTGCCAACGTGTGTGCCTTGCCCACTTGCCCAGTGCCACCACTCATATCTGGTGTAACAGTAGTGTAAATAATTAAAAAAAAACACTTTTTTGACTGTGAAACATCAGTCTGCTAGTGTAATCTAATTGCAGTTGCCTGCCTGCTAGCGTGTGTGCCAGGCCTACTTGCCCAGTGCCACCACTCATATCTGGTGTAACAGTAGTGTAAATAATTAAAAAAAAAAAATTTGACTGTGAAACGTCAGTCTGCTAGTGTAATTCTAATTGCATTTGCCTGCCTGCCAACGTGTGTGCCCAGGCCACTTGCCCAGTGCCACCACTCATATCTGGTGTAACAATAGTGTAAATAATTAAAAAGAAAAAAAAACTTTTTTGACTGTAAAACATCAGTCTGCTAGTGTAATCTAATTGCATTTGCCTGCCTGCTAGCGTGTGTGCCAGGCCCACTTGCCCAGTGCCACCACTCCTATCTGGTGTAACAGTAGTGTAAATAATAAAAAAAAAAATTTGACTGTGAAACATCAGTCTGCTAGTGTAATTCTAATTGCATTTGCCTGCCTGCCAACGTGTGTGCCCATGCCACTTGCCCAGTGCCACCACTCATATCTGGTGTAACAGTAGTGTAAATAATTAAAAAAAACAAAAACTTTTTTGACTGTGAAACATCAGTCTGCTAGTGTAATCTAATTGCAGTTGCCTGCCTGCTAGCGTGTGTGCCAGGCCCACTTGCCCAGTGCCACCACTCATATCTGGTGTAACAGTAGTGTAAATAATTAAAAAAAAAAAAACTTTTTTGACTGTGAAACATCAGTCTGCTAGTGTAATCTAATTGCAGTTGTCTGCCTGCTAGCGTGTGTGCCAGACCCACTTGCCCAGTGCCACCACTCATATCTGATGTAACAGTAGTGTAAATAATTAAAAAAAAAAAAAAACACTTTTTTGACTGTGAAACATCAGTCTGCTAGTGTAATCTAATTGCAGTTGCCTGCCTGCCAGCGTGTGTGCCAGGCCCACTTGCCAACTAGTGCCACCACTCATATCTGTTGTAATAGTAGTGTAAATTTTGTAAAATAAAACTTTTTTGACTGTGAAACATCAGTCTGCTAGTGTAATCTAATAGCAGTTGCCTGCCTGCCAGCGTGTGTGCCAGGCCCACTTGCCAACTAGTGCCACCACTCATATCTGTTGTAACAGTAGTGTAATTTTTAAAAAAAAAAACAACTTTTTTGACTGTGAAACATCAATCTGCTAGTGTAATCTAATTGCAGTTGCCTGCCTGCCAGCGTGTGTGCCAGGCCCACTTGCTAAGTGCCACCACTCATATCTGTTGTAACAGTAGTGTAATTTTTTTTTTTTTTAAATGTTTTGACTGTGAAACATCAGTCTGCTAGTGTAATCTAATTGCAGTTGCCTACCTGCCAGCGTGTGTGCCTGGCCCACTTGCCAACTAGTGCCACCACTCATATCTGTTGTGACAATAGTGTAAATTTTGTAAAAAAATAACTTTTTTGACTGTGAAACATCAGTCTGCTAGTGTAATCTAATTGCAGTTGCCTGCTGCCAGCGTGTGTGCCAGGCCCACTTGCTAAGTGCCACCACTCATATCTGTTGTAACAGTAGTGTAAATTTAAAAAAAAAACTTTTTTGAATGTGAAACATCAGTCTGCTAGTGTAATCTAATTGCATTTGCCTGCCTGCCAGCGTGTGTGCCAGGCCCACTTGCTAAGTGCCACCACTCATATCTGTTGTAACAGTAGTGTAAAATTTTTTTAAAAAAACTTTTTTGACTATGAAAAATCAGTCTGCTAGTGTAATCTAATTGCAGTTGCATGCCTGCCAGCGTGTGTGCCAGGCCCACTTGCTAACTAGTGCCACCACTCATATCTGTTGTAACAGTAGTGTAAATTTAAAAAAAAAAAACTTTTTTGACTGTGAAACATCAGTCTGCTAGTGTAATCTAATTGCAGTTGCCTGCCTGCCAGCCTGTGTGCCAGGCCCACTTGCCAACTAGTGCCACCACTCATATCTGTTGTAACAGAAGTGTAAATTTTGTAAAAAAAAACTTTTTTGACTGTGAAACATCAGTCTTCTAGTGTAATCTAATTGCAGTTGCCTGCCTGCCTGCCTGCCAGCGTGTGTGCCAGGCCTACTTGCTAAGTGCCACCACTCATATCTGGTGTAACAGTAGTGTAAATTTAAAAAAAAAAAAACTTTTTTGACTGGGAAACATCAGTCTGCTAGTGTAATCTAATTGCAGTTGCCTGCCTGCCAGCGTGTGTGCCAGGCCCACTTGCTAAGTGCCACCACTCATATCTGTTGTAACAGTAGTGTAAAAATTTTTTACAAAAATGTTTTGACTGTGAAACATCAGTCTGCTAGTGTAATCTAATTGCATTTGCCTACCTGCCAGCGTGTGTGCCTGGCCCACTTGCCAAATAGTGCCACCACTCATATCTGTTGTAACAATAGTGTAAATTTTGTAAAAAAATAACTTTTTTGACTGTGAAACATCAGTCTGCTAGTTTAATCTAATTGCAGTTGCCTGCCTGCCTGCCTGCCAGCGTGTGTGCCAGGCCTACTTGCTAAGTGCCACCACTCATATCTGTTGTAACAGTAGTGTACATTTAAAAAAAAAAACTTTTTTGACTGTGAAACATCAGTCTGCTAGTGTAATCTAATTGCATTTGCCTGCCTGCCAGCGTGTGTGCCAGGCCCACTTGCTAAGTGCCACCACTCATATCTGTTGTAACAGTAGTGTAAATTTTTTTAAAAAAAACTTTTTTGAATGTGAAACATCAGTCTGCTAGTGTAATCTAATTGCAGTTGCCTGCCTGCCTGCCAGCGTGTGTGCCAGGCCCACTTGCTAACTAGTGCCACCACTCATATCTGTTGTAACAGTATTGTAAATTTAAAAAAAAAAAACTTTTTTGACTGTGAAACATCAGTCTGCTAGTGTAATCTAATTGCAGTTGCCTGCCTGCCAGCGTGTGTGCCAGGCCCACTTGCCAACTAGTGCCACCACTCATATCTGTTGTAACAGTAGTGTAAATTTTGTAAAAAAAAAACTTTTTTGACTGGGAAACATCAGTCTTCTAGTGTAATCTAATTTCAGTTGCCTGCCTGCCTGCCAGCGTGTGTGCCAGGCCCACTTGCTAAGTGCCACCACTCATATCTGTTGTAACAGTAGTGTAATTTTTTTTTAAAAAAAAAACTTTTTTGACTGGGAAACATCAGTCTGTTAGTGTAATCTAATTGCAGTTGCCTGCCTGCCGGTGTGTGTGCCAGGCCCACTTGCCAACTAGTGCCACCACTCATATCTGGTTTAACAGTAGTGTAAATAATTAAAAAAAAAAACTTTTTTGACTGTGAAACATCAGTCTGCTAGTGTAATTCTAATTGCATTTGCCTGCCTGCCAACGTGTGTGCCCGGCCCACTTGCCCAGTGCCACCACTCATATCTGGTGTAACAGTAGTGTAAATAATTAAAAAAAAAACACTTTTTTGACTGTGAAACATCAGTCTGCTAGTGTAATCTAATTGCAGTTGCCTGCCTGCTAGCGTGTGTGCCAGGCCTACTTGCCCAGTGCCACCACTCATATCTGGTGTAACAGTAGTGTAAATAATTTAAAAAAAAAAATTTGACTGTGAAACATCAGTCTGCTAGTGTAATTCTAATTGCATTTGCCTGCCTGCCAACGTGTGTGCCCAGGCCACTTGCCCAGTGCCACCACTCATATCTGGTGTAACAGTAGTGTAAATGATTAAAAAGAAAAAAAAACTTTTTTGACTGTAAAACATCAGTCTGCTAGTGTAATCTAATTGCAGTTGCCTGCCTGCTAGCGTGTGTGCCAGGGCCACTTGCCCAGTGCCACCACTCATATCTGGTGTAACAGTAGTGTAAATAATAAAAAAAAAAATTTGACTGTGAAACATCAGTCTGCTAGTGCAATTCTAATTGCATTTGCCTGCCTGCCAACGTGTGTGCCCATGCCACTTGCCCAGTGCCACCACTCATATCTGGTGTAACAGTAGTGTAAATAATTAAAAAAAACAAAAACTTTTTTGACTGTGAAACATCAGTCTGCTAGTGTAATCTAATTGCAGTTGCCTGCCTGCTAGCGTGTGTGCCAGGCCCACTTGCCCAGTGCCACCACTCATATCTGGTGTAACAGTAGTGTAAATAATTAAAAAAAAAAAACTTTTTTGACTGTGAAACATCAGTCTGCTAGTGTAATCTAATTGCAGTTGTCTGCCTGCTAGCGTGTGTGCCAGACCCACTTGCCCAGTGCCACCACTCATATCTGATGTAACAGTAGTGTAAATAATAAAAAAAAAAAAAAAACACTTTTTTGACTGTGAAACATCAGTCTGCTAGTGTAATCTAATTGCAGTTGCCTGCCTGCCAGCGTGTGTGCCAGGCCCACTTGCCAACTAGTGCCACCACTCATATCTGTTGTAATAGTAGTGTAAATTTTGTAAAATAAAACTTTTTTGACTGTGAAACATCAGTCTGCTAGTGTAATCTAATAGCAGTTGCCTGCCTGCCAGCGTGTGTGCCAGGCCCACTTGCCAACTAGTGCCACCACTCATATCTGTTGTAACAGTAGTGTAATTTAAAAAAAAAAAAAAAAACTTTTTTGACTGTGAAACATCAATCTGCTAGTGTAATCTAATTGCAGTTGCCTGCCTGCTAGCGTGTGTGCCAGGCCCACTTGCTAAGTGCCACCACTCATATCTGTTGTAACAGTAGTGTAATTTTTTTTAAAAAAAATGTTTTGACTGTGAAACATCAGTCTGCTAGTGTAATCTAATTGCAGTTGCCTACCTGCCAGCGTGTGTGCCTGGCCCACTTGCCAACTAGTGCCACCACTCATATCTGTTGTAACAATAGTGTAAATTTTGTAAAAAAATAACTTTTTTGACTGTGAAACATCAGTCTGCTAGTGTAATCTAATTGCAGTTGCCTGCTGCCAGCGTGTGTGCCAGGCCCACTTGCTAAGTGCCACCACTCATATCTGTTGTAACAGTAGTGTAAATTAAAAAAAAAAAATTTTTGAATGTGAAACATCAGTCTGCTAGTGTAATCTAATTGCATTTGCCTGCCTGCCAGCGTGTGTGCCAGGCCCACTTGCTAAGTGCCACCACTCATATCTGTTGTAACAGTAGTGTAAATTTTTTTTAAAAAAATGTTTTGACTGTGAAACATCAGTCTGCTAGTGTAATCTAATTGCATTTGCCTACCTGCCAGCGTGTGTGCCTGGCCCACTTGCCAAATAGTGCCACCACTCATATCTGTTGTAACAATAGTGTAAATTTTGTAAAAAAATAACTTTTTTGACTGTGAAACATCAGTCTGCTAGTTTAATCTAATTGCAGTTGCCTGCCTGCCTGCCTGCCAGCGTGTGTGCCAGGCCTACTTGCTAAGTGCCACCACTCATATCTGTTGTAACAGTAGTGTACATTTAAAAAAAAAAACTTTTTTGACTGTGAAACATCAGTCTGCTAGTGTAATCTAATTGCATTTGCCTGCCTGCCAGCGTGTGTGCCAGGCCCACTTGCTAAGTGCCACCACTCATATCTGTTGTAACAGTAGTGTAAATTTTTTTAAAAAAAACTTTTTTGACTGTGAAACATCAGTCTGCTAGTGTAATCTAATTGCAGTTGCCTGCCTGCCTGCCAGCGTGTGTGCCAGGCCCACTTGCTAACTAGTGCCACCACTCATATCTGTTGTAACAGTATTGTAAATTTAAAAAAAAAAAACTTTTTTGTCTGTGAAACATCAGTCTGCTAGTGTAATCTAATTGCAGTTGCCTGCCTGCCAGCGTGTGTGCCAGGCCCACTTGCCAACTAGTGCCACCACTCATATCTGTTGTAACAGTAGTGTAAATTTTGTAAAAAAAAAACTTTTTTGACTGGGAAACATCAGTCTTCTAGTGTAATCTAATTTCAGTTGCCTGCCTGCCTGCCAGCGTGTGTGCCAGGCCCACTTGCTAAGTGCCACCACTCATATCTGTTGTAACAGTAGTGTAATTTTTTTTTTAAAAAAAAACTTTTTTGACTGGGAAACATCAGTCTGTTAGTGTAATCTAATTGCAGTTGCCTGCCTGCCGGTGTGTGTGCCAGGCCCACTTGCCAACTAGTGCCACCACTCATATCTGGTTTAACAGTAGTGTAAATAATTAAAAAAAAAAACTTTTTTGACTGTGAAACATCAGTCTGCTAGTGTAATTCTAATTGCATTTGCCTGCCTGCCAACGTGTGTGCCCGGCCCACTTGCCCAGTGCCACCACTCATATCTGGTGTAACAGTAGTGTAAATAATAAAAAAAAAACACTTTTTTGACTGTGAAACATCAGTCTGCTAGTGTAATCTAATTGCAGTTGCCTGCCTGCTAGCGTGTGTGCCAGGCCTACTTGCCCAGTGCCACCACTCATATCTGGTGTAACAGTAGTGTAAATAATTTAAAAAAAAAAATTTGACTGTGAAACATCAGTCTGCTAGTGTAATTCTAATTGCATTTGCCTGCCTGCCAACGTGTGTGCCCAGGCCACTTGCCCAGTGCCACCACTCATATCTGGTGTAACAGTAGTGTAAATGATTAAAAAGAAAAAAAAACTTTTTTGACTGTAAAACATCAGTCTGCTAGTGTAATCTAATTGCAGTTGCCTGCCTGCTAGCGTGTGTGCCAGGGCCACTTGCCCAGTGCCACCACTCATATCTGGTGTAACAGTAGTGTAAATAATAAAAAAAAAAATTTGACTGTGAAACATCAGTCTGCTAGTGCAATTCTAATTGCATTTGCCTGCCTGCCAACGTGTGTGCCCATGCCACTTGCCCAGTGCCACCACTCATATCTGGTGTAACAGTAGTGTAAATAATTAAAAAAAACAAAAACTTTTTTGACTGTGAAACATCAGTCTGCTAGTGTAATCTAATTGCAGTTGCCTGCCTGCTAGCGTGTGTGCCAGGCCCACTTGCCCAGTGCCACCACTCATATCTGGTGTAACAGTAGTGTAAATAATTAAAAAAAAAAAACTTTTTTGACTGTGAAACATCAGTCTGCTAGTGTAATCTAATTGCAGTTGTCTGCCTGCTAGCGTGTGTGCCAGACCCACTTGCCCAGTGCCACCACTCATATCTGATGTAACAGTAGTGTAAATAATAAAAAAAAAAAACAAAACACTTTTTTGACTGTGAAACATCAGTCTGCTAGTGTAATCTAATTGCAGTTGCCTGCCTGCCAGCGTGTGTGCCAGGCCCACTTGCCAACTAGTGCCACCACTCATATCTGTTGTAATAGTAGTGTAAATTTTGTAAAATAAAACTTTTTTGACTGTGAAACATCAGTCTGCTAGTGTAATCTAATAGCAGTTGCCTGCCTGCCAGCGTGTGTGCCAGGCCCACTTGCCAACTAGTGCCACCACTCATATCTGTTGTAACAGTAGTGTAATTTAAAAAAAAAAAAAAAAAACTTTTTTGACTGTGAAACATCAATCTGCTAGTGTAATCTAATTGCAGTTGCCTGCCTGCTAGCGTGTGTGCCAGGCCCACTTGCTAAGTGCCACCACTCATATCTGTTGTAACAGTAGTGTAATTTTTTTTTAAAAAAATGTTTTGACTGTGAAACATCAGTCTGCTAGTGTAATCTAATTGCAGTTGCCTACCTGCCAGCGTGTGTGCCTGGCCCACTTGCCAACTAGTGCCACCACTCATATCTGTTGTAACAATAGTGTAAATTTTGTAAAAAAATAACTTTTTTGACTGTGAAACATCAGTCTGCTAGTGTAATCTAATTGCAGTTGCCTGCTGCCAGCGTGTGTGCCAGGCCCACTTGCTAAGTGCCACCACTCATATCTGTTGTAACAGTAGTGTAAATTAAAAAAAAAAAATTTTTGAATGTGAAACATCAGTCTGCTAGTGTAATCTAATTGCATTTGCCTGCCTGCCAGCGTGTGTGCCAGGCCCACTTGCTAAGTGCCACCACTCATATCTGTTGTAACAGTAGTGTAAATGTTTAAAAAAAAAACTTTTTTGACTGTGAAACATCAGTCTGCTAGTGTAATCTAATTGCAGTTGCATGCCTGCCAGCGTGTGTGCCAGGCCCACTTTCTAACTAGTGCCACCACTCATATCTGTTGTAACAGTAGTGTAAATTTAAAAAAAAAAAACTTTTTTGACTGTGAAACATCAGTCTGCTAGTGTAATCTAATTGCAGTTGCCTGCCTGCCAGCCTGTGTGCCAGGCCCACTTGCCAACTAGTGCCACCACTCATATCTGTTGTAACAGTAGTGTAAATTTTGTAAAAAAAACTTTTTTGACTGTGAAACATCAGTCTTCTAGTGTAATCTAATTGCAGTTGCCTGCCTGCCTGCCAGCGTGTGTGCCAGGCCTACTTGCTGAGTGCCACCACTCATATCTGGTGTAACAGTAGTGTAAATTTTTTTAAAAAAAAAACTTTTTTGACTGGGAAACATCAGTCTGCTAGTGTAATCTAATTGCAGTTGCCTGCCTGCCAGTGTGTGTGCCAGGCCCACTTGCCAACTAGTGCCACCACTCATATCTGTTGTAACAGTAGTGTAAATTTAAAAAAAAAAACTTTTTTGAATGTGAAACATCAGTCTGCTAGTGTAATCTAATTGCATTTGCCTGCCTGCCAGCGTGTGTGCCAGGCCCACTTGCTAAGTGCCACCACTCATATCTGTTGTAACAGTAGTGTAAATTTAAAAAAAAAAAACTTTTTTGACTGTGAAACATCAGTCTGCTAGTGTAATCTAATTGCAGTTGCATGCCTACCAGCGTGTGTGCCAGGCCCACTTGCTAACTAGTGCCACCACTCATATCTGTTGTAACAGTAGTGTAAATTTAAAAAAAAAAAAAAAATTTTGACTGTGAAACATCAGTCTGCTAGTGTAATCTAATTGCAGTTGCCTGCCTGCCAGCTTGTGTGCCAGGCCCACTTGCCAACTAGTGCCACCACTCAAATCTGTTGTAACAGTAGCGTAAATTTTGTAAAAAAAAACTTTTTTGACTGTGAAACATCAGTCTTCTAGTGTAATCTAATTGCAGTTGCCTGCCTGCCTGCCAGCGTGTGTGCCAGGCCCACTTGCTAAGTGCCACCACTCATATCTGTTGTAACAGTAGTGTAAATTTTGTAAAAAAAAAACCTTTTTGACTGGGAAACATCAGTCTACTAGTGTAATCTAATTGCAGTTGCCTGCCTGCCAGTGTGTGTGCCAGGCCCACTTGCCAACTAGTGCCACCACTCATATCTGTTGTAACAGTAGTGTAAATTTAAAAAAAAAAAAAAAAATTGACTGTGAAACATCAGTGTGCTAGTGTAATCTAATTGCAGTTGCCTGCCTGCCAACGTGTGTGCCCGGCCCACTTGCCCAGTGCCACCACTCATATCTGGTGTAACAGTAGTGTAAATTTTTTTTAAAAAAACTTTTTTGACTGTGAAACATCAGTCTGCTAGTGTAATCTAATTGCAGTTGCATGCCTGCCAGCGTGTGTGCCAGGCCCACTTGCTAACTAGTGCCACCACTCATATCTGTTGTAACAATAGTGTAAATTTAAAAAAAAAAAACTTTTTTGACTGTGAAACATCAGTCTGCTAGTGTAATCTAATTGCAGTTGCCTGCCTGCCAGCGTGTGTGCCAGGCCCACTTGCCAACAAGAGCCACCACTCATATCTGTTGTAACAGTAGTGTAAATTTTTTAAAAAAAAACTTTTTTGACTGTGAAACATCAGTCTTCTAGTGTAATCTAATTGCAGTTGCCTGCCAGCGTGTGTGCCAGGCCTACTTGCTAAGTGCCACCACTCATATCTGGTGTAACAGTAGTGTAAATTTAAAAAAAAAAAAACTTTTTTGACTGGGAAACATCAGTCTGCTAGTGTAATCTAATTGCAGTTGCCTGCCTGCCAGCGTGTGTGCCAGGCCCACTTGCTAAGTGCCACCACTCATATCTGTTGTAACAGTAGTGTAAATTTTTTTTAAAAAAATGTTTTGACTGTGAAACATCAGTCTGCTAGTGTAATCTAATTGCATTTGCCTACCTGCCAGCGTGTGTGCCTGGCCCACTTGCCAAATAGTGCCACCACTCATATCTGTTGTAACAATAGTGTAAATTTTGTAAAAAAATAACTTTTTTGACTGTGAAACATCAGTCTGCTAGTTTAATCTAATTGCAGTTGCCTGCTGCCAGTGTGTGTGCCAGGCCCACTTGCTAAGTGCCACCACTCATATCTGTTGTAACAGTAGTGTACATTTAAAAAAAAAAACTTTTTTGACTGTGAAACATCAGTCTGCTAGTGTAATCTAATTGCATTTGCCTGCCTGCCAGCGTGTGTGCCAGGCCCACTTGCTAAGTGCCACCACTCATATCTGTTGTAACAGTAGTGTAAATTTTTTTAAAAAAAAACTTTTTTGACTGTGAAACATCAGTCTGCTAGTGTAATCTAATTGCAGTTGCCTGCCTGCCTGCCAGCGTGTGTGCCAGGCCCACTTGCTAACTAGTGCCACCACTCATATCTGTTGTAACAGTAGTGTAAATTTAAAAAAAAAAAACTTTTTTGACTGTGAAACATCAGTCTGCTAGTGTAATCTAATTGCAGTTGCCTGCCTGCCAGCGTGTGTGCCAGGCCCACTTGCCAACTAGTGCCACCACTCATATCTGTTGTAACAGTAGTGTAAATTTTGTAAAAAAAAAACTTTTTTGACTGTGAAACATCAGTCTGCTAGTGTAATCTAATTGCAGTTGCCTGCCTGCCTGCCAGCGTGTGTGCCAGGCCCACTTGCTAACTAGTGCCACCACTCATATCTGTTGTAACAGTAGTGTAAATTTAAAAAAAAAAAACTTTTTTGACTGTGAAACATCAGTCTGCTAGTGTAATCTAATTGCAGTTGCCTGCCTGCCAGCGTGTGTGCCAGGCCCACTTGCCAACTAGTGCCACCACTCATATCTGTTGTAACAGTAGTGTAAATTTTGTAAAAAAAAAACTTTTTTGACTGGGAAACATCAGTCTTCTAGTGTAATCTAATTTCAGTTGCCTGCCTGCCTGCCAGCGTGTGTGCCAGGCCCACTTGCTAAGTGCCACCACTCATATCTTTTGTAACAGTAGTGTAATTTTTTTTTAAAAAAAAAACTTTTTTGACTGGGAAACATCAGTCTGTTAGTGTAATCTAATTGCAGTTGCCTGCCTGCCGGTGTGTGTGCCAGGCCCACTTGCCAACTAGTGCCACCACTCATATCTGGTTTAACAGTAGTGTAAATAATTAAAAAAAAAAACTTTTTTGACTGTGAAACATCAGTCTGCTAGTGTAATTCTAATTGCAGTTGCATGCCTGCCAGCGTGTGTGCCAGGCCCACTTTCTAACTAGTGCCACCACTCATATCTGTTGTAACAGTAGTGTAAATTTAAAAAAAAAAAACTTTTTTGACTGTGAAACATCAGTCTGCTAGTGTAATCTAATTGCAGTTGCCTGCCTGCCAGCCTGTGTGCCAGGCCCACTTGCCAACTAGTGCCACCACTCATATCTGTTGTAACAGTAGTGTAAATTTTGTAAAAAAAACTTTTTTGACTGTGAAACATCAGTCTTCTAGTGTAATCTAATTGCAGTTGCCTGCCTGCCTGCCAGCGTGTGTGCCAGGCCTACTTGCTGAGTGCCACCACTCATATCTGGTGTAACAGTAGTGTAAATTTTTTTAAAAAAAAACTTTTTTGACTGGGAAACATCAGTCTGCTAGTGTAATCTAATTGCAGTTGCCTGCCTGCCAGTGTGTGTGCCAGGCCCACTTGCCAACTAGTGCCACCACTCATATCTGTTGTAACAGTAGTGTAAATTTAAAAAAAAAAACTTTTTTGAATGTGAAACATCAGTCTGCTAGTGTAATCTAATTGCATTTGCCTGCCTGCCAGCGTGTGTGCCAGGCCCACTTGCTAAGTGCCACCACTCATATCTGTTGTAACAGTAGTGTAAATTTAAAAAAAAAAAACTTTTTTGACTGTGAAACATCAGTCTGCTAGTGTAATCTAATTGCAGTTGCATGCCTACCAGCGTGTGTGCCAGGCCCACTTGCTAACTAGTGCCACCACTCATATCTGTTGTAACAGTAGTGTAAATTTAAAAAAAAAAAAAAAATTTTGACTGTGAAACATCAGTCTGCTAGTGTAATCTAATTGCAGTTGCCTGCCTGCCAGCTTGTGTGCCAGGCCCACTTGCCAACTAGTGCCACCACTCAAATCTGTTGTAACAGTAGCGTAAATTTTGTAAAAAAAAACTTTTTTGACTGTGAAACATCAGTCTTCTAGTGTAATCTAATTGCAGTTGCCTGCCTGCCTGCCAGCGTGTGTGCCAGGCCCACTTGCTAAGTGCCACCACTCATATCTGTTGTAACAGTAGTGTAAATTTTGTAAAAAAAAACCTTTTTGACTGGGAAACATCAGTCTACTAGTGTAATCTAATTGCAGTTGCCTGCCTGCCAGTGTGTGTGCCAGGCCCACTTGCCAACTAGTGCCACCACTCATATCTGTTGTAACAGTAGTGTAAATTTAAAAAAAAAAAAAAAAATTGACTGTGAAACATCAGTGTGCTAGTGTAATCTAATTGCAGTTGCCTGCCTGCCAACGTGTGTGCCCGGCCCACTTGCCCAGTGCCACCACTCATATCTGGTGTAACAGTAGTGTAAATTTTTTTTAAAAAAACTTTTTTGACTGTGAAACATCAGTCTGCTAGTGTAATCTAATTGCAGTTGCATGCCTGCCAGCGTGTGTGCCAGGCCCACTTGCTAACTAGTGCCACCACTCATATCTGTTGTAACAATAGTGTAAATTTAAAAAAAAAAAACTTTTTTGACTGTGAAACATCAGTCTGCTAGTGTAATCTAATTGCAGTTGCCTGCCTGCCAGCCTGTGTGCCAGGCCCACTTGCCAACTAGTGCCACCACTCATATCTGTTGTAACAGTAGTGTAAATTTTGTAAAAAAAAACTTTTTTGACTGTGAAACATCAGTCTTCTAGTGTAATCTAATTGCAGTTGCCTGCCAGCGTGTGTGCCAGGCCTACTTGCTAAGTGCCACCACTCATATCTGGTGTAACAGTAGTGTAAATTTAAAAAAAAAAAAACTTTTTTGACTGGGAAACATCAGTCTGCTAGTGTAATCTAATTGCAGTTGCCTGCCTGCCAGCGTGTGTGCCAGGCCCACTTGCTAAGTGCCACCACTCATATCTGTTGTAACAGTAGTGTAAATTTTTTTTAAAAAAATGTTTTGACTGTGAAACATCAGTCTGCTAGTGTAATCTAATTGCATTTGCCTACCTGCCAGCGTGTGTGCCTGGCCCACTTGCCAAATAGTGCCACCACTCATATCTGTTGTAACAATAGTGTAAATTTTGTAAAAAAATAACTTTTTTGACTGTGAAACATCAGTCTGCTAGTTTAATCTAATTGCAGTTGCCTGCTGCCAGTGTGTGTGCCAGGCCCACTTGCTAAGTGCCACCACTCATATCTGTTGTAACAGTAGTGTACATTTAAAAAAAAAAACTTTTTTGACTGTGAAACATCAGTCTGCTAGTGTAATCTAATTGCATTTGCCTGCCTGCCAGCGTGTGTGCCAGGCCCACTTGCTAAGTGCCACCACTCATATCTGTTGTAACAGTAGTGTAAATTTTTTTAAAAAAAAACTTTTTTGACTGTGAAACATCAGTCTGCTAGTGTAATCTAATTGCAGTTGCCTGCCTGCCTGCCAGCGTGTGTGCCAGGCCCACTTGCTAACTAGTGCCACCACTCATATCTGTTGTAACAGTAGTGTAAATTTAAAAAAAAAAAACTTTTTTGACTGTGAAACATCAGTCTGCTAGTGTAATCTAATTGCAGTTGCCTGCCTGCCAGCGTGTGTGCCAGGCCCACTTGCCAACTAGTGCCACCACTCATATCTGTTGTAACAGTAGTGTAAATTTTGTAAAAAAAAAACTTTTTTGACTGTGAAACATCAGTCTGCTAGTGTAATCTAATTGCAGTTGCCTGCCTGCCTGCCAGCGTGTGTGCCAGGCCCACTTGCTAACTAGTGCCACCACTCATATCTGTTGTAACAGTAGTGTAAATTTAAAAAAAAAAAACTTTTTTGACTGTGAAACATCAGTCTGCTAGTGTAATCTAATTGCAGTTGCCTGCCTGCCAGCGTGTGTGCCAGGCCCACTTGCCAACTAGTGCCACCACTCATATCTGTTGTAACAGTAGTGTAAATTTTGTAAAAAAAAAACTTTTTTGACTGGGAAACATCAGTCTTCTAGTGTAATCTAATTTCAGTTGCCTGCCTGCCTGCCAGCGTGTGTGCCAGGCCCACTTGCTAAGTGCCACCACTCATATCTTTTGTAACAGTAGTGTAATTTTTTTTTAAAAAAAAAACTTTTTTGACTGGGAAACATCAGTCTGTTAGTGTAATCTAATTGCAGTTGCCTGCCTGCCGGTGTGTGTGCCAGGCCCACTTGCCAACTAGTGCCACCACTCATATCTGGTTTAACAGTAGTGTAAATAATTAAAAAAAAAAACTTTTTTGACTGTGAAACATCAGTCTGCTAGTGTAATTCTAATTGCATTTGCCTGCCTGCCAACGTGTGTGCCCGGCCCACTTGCCCAGTGCCACCACTCATATCTGGTGCAACAGTAGTGTAAATAATTAAAAAAAAAAACTTTTTTGACTGTGAAACATCAGTCTGCTAGTGTAATCTAATTGCAGTTGCCTGCCTGCTAGCGTGTGTGCCAGGCCTACTTGCCCAGTGCCACCACTCATATCTGGTGTAACAGTAGTGTAAATAATTTAAAAAAAAAAAATTGACTGTGAAACATCAGTCTGCTAGTGTAATTCTAATTGCATTTGCCTGCCTGCCAACGTGTGTGCCCAGGCCATTTGCCCAGTGCCACCACTCATATCTGGTGTAACAGTAGTGTAAATAATTAAAAAGAAAAAAAAACTTTTTTGACTGTAAAACATCAGTCTGCTAGTGTAATCTAATTGCAGTTGCCTGCCTGCTAGCGTGTGTGCCAGGCCCACTTGCCCAGTGCCACCACTCATATCTGGTGTAACAGTAGTGTAAATAATAAAAAAAAAATTTTGACTGTGAAACATCAGTCTGCTAGTGCAATTCTAATTGCATTTGCCTGCCTGCCAACGTGTGTGCCCATGCCACTTGCCCAGTGCCACCACTCATATCTGGTGTAACAGTAGTGTAAATAATTAAAAAAAACAAAAACTTTTTTGACTGTGAAACATCAGTCTGCTAGTGTAATCTAATTGCAGTTGCCTGCCTGCTAGCGTGTGTGCCAGGCCCACTTGCCCAGTGCCACCACTCATATCTGGTGTAACAGTAGTGTAAATAATTAAAAAAAAAAAACTTTTTTGACTGTGAAACATCAGTCTGCTAGTGTAATCTAATTGCAGTTGTCTGCCTGCTAGCGTGTGTGCCAGACCCACTTGCCCAGTGCCACCACTCATATCTGATGTAACAGTAGTGTAAATAATTAAAAAAAAACAAAACACTTTTTTGACTGTGAAACATCAGTCTGCTAGTGTAATCTAATTGCAGTTGCCTGCCTGCCAGCGTGTGTGCCAGGCCCACTTGCCAACTAGTGCCACCACTCATATCTGTTGTAATAGTAGTGTAAATTTTGTAAAATAAAACTTTTTTGACTGTGAAACATCAGTCTGCTAGTGTAATCTAATAGCAGTTGCCTGCCTGCCTGCCAGCGTGTGTGCCAGGCCCACTTGCCAACTAGTGCCACCACTCATATCTGTTGTAACAGTAGTGTAATTTAAAAAAAAAAAAAAAAACTTTTTTGACTGTGAAACATCAATCTGCTAGTGTAATCTAATTGCAGTTGCCTGCCTGCCAGCGTGTGTGCCAGGCCCACTTGCTAAGTGCCACCACTCATATCTGTTGTAACAGTAGTGTAATTTTAAAAAAAAAAAATGTTTTGACTGTGAAACATCAGTCTGCTAGTGTAATCTAATAGCAGTTGCCTACCTGCCAGCGTGTGTGCCTGGCCCACTTGCCAACTAGTGCCACCACTCATATCTGTTGTAACAATAGTGTAAATTTTGTAAAAAAATAACTTTTTTGACTGTGAAACATCAGTCTGCTAGTGTAATCTAATTGCAGTTGCCTGCTGCCAGCGTGTGTGCCAGGCCCACTTGCCAACTAGTGCCACCACTCATATCTGTTGTAATAGTAGTGTAAATTTTGTAAAAAAAAACTTTTTTGAATGTGAAACATCAGTCTGCTAGTGTAATCTAATAGCAGTTGCCTGCCTGCCAGCGTGTGTGCCAGGCCCACTTGCCAACTAGTGCCACCACTCATATCTGTTGTAACAGTAGTGTAATTTAAAAAAAAAAAAAAAACTTTTTTGACTGTGAAACATCAATCTGCTAGTGTAATCTAATTGCAGTTGCCTGCCTGCCAGCGTGTGTGCCAGGCCCACTTGCTAAGTGCCACCACTCATATCTGTTGTAACAGTAGTGTAATTTTTTTTAAAAAAAATGTTTTGACTGTGAAACATCAGTCTGCTAGTGTAATCTAATTGCAGTTGCCTACCTGCCAGCGTGTGTGCCTGGCCCACTTGCCAACTAGTGCCACCACTCATATCTGTTGTAACAATAGTGTAAATTTTGTAAAAAAATAACTTTTTTGACTGTGAAACATCAGTCTGCTAGTGTAATCTAATTGCAGTTGCCTGCTGCCAGCGTGTGTGCCAGGCCCACTTGCTAAGTGCCACCACTCATATCTGTTGTAACAGTAGTGTAAATTAAAAAAAAAAACTTTTTTGAATGTGAAACATCAGTCTGCTAGTGTAATCTAATTGCATTTGCCTGCCTGCCAGCGTGTGTGCCAGGCCCACTTGCTAAGTGCCACCACTCATATCTGTTGTAACAGTAGTGTAAATGTTTTAAAAAAAAACTTTTTTGACTGTGAAACATCAGTCTGCTAGTGTAATCTAATTGCAGTTGCATGCCTGCCAGCGTGTGTGCCAGGCCCACTTTCTAACTAGTGCCACCACTCATATCTGTTGTAACAGTAGTGTAAATTTAAAAAAAAAAAACTTTTTTGACTGTGAAACATCAGTCTGCTAGTGTAATCTAATTGCAGTTGCCTGCCTGCCAGCCTGTGTGCCAGGCCCACTTGCCAACTAGTGCCACCACTCATATCTGTTGTAACAGTAGTGTAAATTTTGTAAAAAAAACTTTTTTGACTGTGAAACATCAGTCTTCTAGTGTAATCTAATTGCAGTTGCCTGCCTGCCTGCCAGCGTGTGTGCCAGGCCTACTTGCTAAGTGCCACCACTCATATCTGGTGTAACAGTAGTGTAAATTTTTTTAAAAAAAAACTTTTTTGACTGGGAAACATCAGTCTGCTAGTGTAATCTAATTGCAGTTGCCTGCCTGCCAGTGTGTGTGCCAGGCCCACTTGCCAACTAGTGCCACCACTCATATCTGTTGTAACAGTAGTGTAAATTTAAAAAAAAAACTTTTTTGAATGTGAAACATCAGTCTGCTAGTGTAATCTAATTGCATTTGCCTGCCTGCCAGCGTGTGTGCCAGGCCCACTTGCTAAGTGCCACCACTCATATCTGTTGTAACAGTAGTGTAAATTTAAAAAAAAAAAACTTTTTTGACTGTGAAACATCAGTCTGCTAGTGTAATCTAATTGCAGTTGCATGCCTACCAGCGTGTGTGCCAGGCCCACTTGCTAACTAGTGCCACCACTCATATCTGTTGTAACAGTAGTGTAAATTTAAAAAAAAAAAAAAATTTTTGACTGTGAAACATCAGTCTGCTAGTGTAATCTAATTGCAGTTGCCTGCCTGCCAGCTTGTGTGCCAGGCCCACTTGCCAACTAGTGCCACCACTCAAATCTGTTGTAACAGTAGCGTAAATTTTGTAAAAAAAAACTTTTTTGACTGTGAAACATCAGTCTTCTAGTGTAATCTAATTGCAGTTGCCTGCCTGCCTGCCAGCGTGTGTGCCAGGCCCACTTGCTAAGTGCCACCACTCATATCTGTTGTAACAGTAGTGTAAATTTTGTAAAAAAAAACCTTTTTGACTGGGAAACATCAGTCTACTAGAGTAATCTAATTGCAGTTGCCTGCCTGCCAGTGTGTGTGCCAGGCCCACTTGCCAACTAGTGCCACCACTCATATCTGTTGTAACAGTAGTGTAAATTTAAAAAAAAAAAAAAAATTGACTGTGAAACATCAGTGTGCTAGTGTAATCTAATTGCAGTTGCCTGCCTGCCAACGTGTGTGCCCGGCCCACTTGCCCAGTGCCACCACTCATATCTGGTGTAACAGTAGTGTAAATTTTTTTTAAAAAAACTTTTTTGAATGTGAAACATCAGTCTGCTAGTGTAATCTAATTGCATTTGCCTGCCTGCCAGCGTGTGTGCCAGGCCCACTTGCTAAGTGCCACCACTCATATCTGTTGTAACAGTAGTGTAAATTTAAAAAAAAAAAACTTTTTTGACTGTGAAACATCAGTCTGCTAGTGTAATCTAATTGCAGTTGCATGCCTACCAGCGTGTGTGCCAGGCCCACTTGCTAACTAGTGCCACCACTCATATCTGTTGTAACAGTAGTGTAAATTTAAAAAAAAAAAAAAATTTTTGACTGTGAAACATCAGTCTGCTAGTGTAATCTAATTGCAGTTGCCTGCCTGCCAGCTTGTGTGCCAGGCCCACTTGCCAACTAGTGCCACCACTCAAATCTGTTGTAACAGTAGCGTAAATTTTGTAAAAAAAAACTTTTTTGACTGTGAAACATCAGTCTTCTAGTGTAATCTAATTGCAGTTGCCTGCCTGCCTGCCAGCGTGTGTGCCAGGCCCACTTGCTAAGTGCCACCACTCATATCTGTTGTAACAGTAGTGTAAATTTTGTAAAAAAAAACCTTTTTGACTGGGAAACATCAGTCTACTAGTGTAATCTAATTGCAGTTGCCTGCCTGCCAGTGTGTGTGCCAGGCCCACTTGCCAACTAGTGCCACCACTCATATCTGTTGTAACAGTAGTGTAAATTTAAAAAAAAAAAAAAAATTGACTGTGAAACATCAGTGTGCTAGTGTAATCTAATTGCAGTTGCCTGCCTGCCAACGTGTGTGCCCGGCCCACTTGCCCAGTGCCACCACTCATATCTGGTGTAACAGTAGTGTAAATTTTTTTTAAAAAAACTTTTTTGACTGTGAAACATCAGTCTGCTAGTGTAATCTAATTGCAGTTGCATGCCTGCCAGCGTGTGTGCCAGGCCCACTTGCTAACTAGTGCCACCACTCATATCTGTTGTAACAATAGTGTAAATTTAAAAAAAAAAAACTTTTTTGACTGTGAAACATCAGTCTGCTAGTGTAATCTAATTGCAGTTGCCTGCCTGCCAGCCTGTGTGCCAGGCCCACTTGCCAACTAGTGCCACCACTCATATCTGTTGTAACAGTAGTGTAAATTTTGTAAAAAAAAACTTTTTTGACTGTGAAACATCAGTCTTCTAGTGTAATCTAATTGCAGTTGCCTGCCAGCGTGTGTGCCAGGCCTACTTGCTAAGTGCCACCACTCATATCTGGTGTAACAGTAGTGTAAATTTAAAAAAAAAAAAACTTTTTTGACTGGGAAACATCAGTCTGCTAGTGTAATCTAATTGCAGTTGCCTGCCTGCCAGCGTGTGTGCCAGGCCCACTTGCTAAGTGCCACCACTCATATCTGTTGTAACAGTAGTGTAAATTTTTTTTAAAAAAATGTTTTGACTGTGAAACATCAGTCTGCTAGTGTAATCTAATTGCATTTGCCTACCTGCCAGCGTGTGTGCCTGGCCCACTTGCCAAATAGTGCCACCACTCATATCTGTTGTAACAATAGTGTAAATTTTGTAAAAAAATAACTTTTTTGACTGTGAAACATCAGTCTGCTAGTTTAATCTAATTGCAGTTGCCTGCTGCCAGTGTGTGTGCCAGGCCCACTTGCTAAGTGCCACCACTCATATCTGTTGTAACAGTAGTGTACATTTAAAAAAAAAACTTTTTTGACTGTGAAACATCAGTCTGCTAGTGTAATCTAATTGCATTTGCCTGCGTGCCAGCGTGTGTGCCAGGCCCACTTGCTAAGTGCCACCACTCATATCTGTTGTAACAGTAGTGTAAATTTTTTTAAAAAAAAACTTTTTTGACTGTGAAACATCAGTCTGCTAGTGTAATCTAATTGCAGTTGCCTGCCTGCCTGCCAGCGTGTGTGCCAGGCCCACTTGCTAACTAGTGCCACCACTCATATCTGTTGTAACAGTAGTGTAAATTTAAAAAAAAAAAACTTTTTTGACTGTGAAACATCAGTTTGCTAGTGTAATCTAATTGCAGTTGCCTGCCTGCCAGCGTGTGTGCCAGGCCCACTTGCCAACTAGTGCCACCACTCATATCTGTTGTAACAGTAGTGTAAATTTTGTAAAAAAAAAACTTTTTTGACTGTGAAACATCAGTCTGCTAGTGTAATCTAATTGCAGTTGCCTGCCTGCCTGCCAGCGTGTGTGCCAGGCCCACTTGCTAACTAGTGCCACCACTCATATCTGTTGTAACAGTAGTGTAAATTTAAAAAAAAAAAACTTTTTTGACTGTGAAACATCAGTCTGCTAGTGTAATCTAATTGCAGTTGCCTGCCTGCCAGCGTGTGTGCCAGGCCCACTTGCCAACTAGTGCCACCACTCATATCTGTTGTAACAGTAGTGTAAATTTTGTAAAAAAAAAACTTTTTTGACTGGGAAACATCAGTCTTCTAGTGTAATCTAATTTCAGTTGCCTGCCTGCCTGCCAGCGTGTGTGCCAGGCCCACTTGCTAAGTGCCACCACTCATATCTGTTGTAACAGTAGTGTAATTTTTTTTAAAAAAAAAAACTTTTTTGACTGGGAAACATCAGTCTGTTAGTGTAATCTAATTGCAGTTGCCTGCCTGCCGGTGTGTGTGCCAGGCCCACTTGCCAACTAGTGCCACCACTCATATCTGGTTTAACAGTAGTGTAAATAATTAAAAAAAAAAACTTTTTTGACTGTGAAACATCAGTCTGCTAGTGTAATTCTAATTGCATTTGCCTGCCTGCCAACGTGTGTGCCCGGCCCACTTGCCCAGTGCCACCACTCATATCTGGTGTAACAGTAGTGTAAATAATTAAAAAAAAAACTTTTTTGACTGTGAAACATCAGTCTGCTAGTGTAATCTAATTGCAGTTGCCTGCCTGCTAGCGTGTGTGCCAGGCCTACTTGCCCAGTGCCACCACTCATATCTGGTGTAACAGTAGTGTAAATAATTTAAAAAAAAAAAATTGACTGTGAAACATCAGTCTGCTAGTGTAATTCTAATTGCAGTTGCCTGCCTGCCAACGTGTGTGCCCAGGCCATTTGCCCAGTGCCACCACTCATATCTGGTGTAACAGTAGTGTAAATAATTAAAAAGAAAAAAAAACTTTTTTGACTGTGAAACATCAGTCTGCTAGTGTAATCTAATTGCATTTGCCTGCCTGCCAGCGTGTGTGCCAGGCCCACTTGCCTAAGTGCCACCACTCATATCTGTTGTAACAGTAGTGTAAATTTAAAAAAAAAAAACTTTTTTGACTGTGAAACATCAGTCTGCTAGTGTAATCTAATTGCAGTTGCATGCCTACCAGCGTGTGTGCCAGGCCCACTTGCTAACTAGTGCCACCACTCATATCTGTTGTAACAGTAGTGTAAATTTAAAAAAAAAAAAAAAATTTTTGACTGTGAAACATCAGTCTGCTAGTGTAATCTAATTGCAGTTGCCTGCCTGCCAGCTTGTGTGCCAGGCCCACTTGCCAACTAGTGCCACCACTCAAATCTGTTGTAACAGTAGAGTAAATTTTGTAAAAAAAAAAACTTTTTTGACTGTGAAACATCAGTCTTCTAGTGTAATCTAATTGCAGTTGCCTGCCTGCCTGCCAGCGTGTGTGCCAGGCCCACTTGCTAAGTGCCACCACTCATATCTGTTGTAACAGTAGTGTAAATTTTGTAAAAAAAAACCTTTTTGACTGGGAAACATCAGTCTACTAGTGTAATCTAATTGCAGTTGCCTGCCTGCCAGTGTGTGTGCCAGGCCCACTTGCCAACTAGTGCCACCACTCATATCTGTTGTAACAGTAGTGTAAATTTAAAAAAAAAAAAAAAATTGACTGTGAAACATCAGTGTGCTAGTGTAATCTAATTGCAGTTGCCTGCCTGCCAACGTGTGTGCCCGGCCCACTTGCCCAGTGCCACCACTCATATCTGGTGTAACAGTAGTGTAAATTTTTTTTAAAAAAACTTTTTTGACTGTGAAACATCAGTCTGCTAGTGTAATCTAATTGCAGTTGCATGCCTGCCAGCGTGTGTGCCTGGCCCACTTGCTAACTAGTGCCACCACTCATATCTGTTGTAACAATAGTGTAAATTTAAAAAAAAAAAACTTTTTTGACTGTGAAACATCAGTCTGCTAGTGTAATCTAATTGCAGTTGCCTGCCTGCCAGCCTGTGTGCCAGGCCCACTTGCCAACTAGTGCCACCACTCATATCTGTTGTAACAGTAGTGTAAATTTTGTAAAAAAAAACTTTTTTGACTGTGAAACATCAGTCTTCTAGTGTAATCTAATTGCAGTTGCCTGCCAGCGTGTGTGCCAGGCCTACTTGCTAAGTGCCACCACTCATATCTGGTGTAACAGTAGTGTAAATTTAAAAAAAAAAAACTTTTTTGACTGGGAAACATCAGTCTGCTAGTGTAATCTAATTGCAGTTGCCTGCCTGCCAGCGTGTGTGCCAGGCCCACTTGCTAAGTGCCACCACTCATATCTGTTGTAACAGTAGTGTAAATTTTTTTAAAAAAATTTTTTGACTGTGAAACATCAGTCTGCTAGTGTAATCTAATTGCATTTGCCTACCTGCCAGCGTGTGTGCCTGGCCCACTTGCCAAATAGTGCCACCACTCATATCTGTTGTAACAATAGTGTAAATTTTGTAAAAAAATAACTTTTTTGACTGTGAAACATCAGTCTGCTAGTTTAATCTAATTGCAGTTGCCTGCTGCCAGTGTGTGTGCCAGGCCCACTTGCTAAGTGCCACCACTCATATCTGTTGTAACAGTAGTGTACATTTAAAAAAAAAAACTTTTTTGACTGTGAAACATCAGTCTGCTAGTGTAATCTAATTGCATTTGCCTGCGTGCCAGCGTGTGTGCCAGGCCCACTTGCTAAGTGCCACCACTCATATCTGTTGTAACAGTAGTGTAAATTTTTTTAAAAAAAAACTTTTTTGACTGTGAAACATCAGTCTGCTAGTGTAATCTAATTGCAGTTGCCTGCCTGCCTGCCAGCGTGTGTGCCAGGCCCACTTGCTAACTAGTGCCACCACTCATATCTGTTGTAACAGTAGTGTAAATTTAAAAAAAAAAAACTTTTTTGACTGTGAAACATCAGTTTGCTAGTGTAATCTAATTGCAGTTGCCTGCCTGCCAGCGTGTGTGCCAGGCCCACTTGCCAACTAGTGCCACCACTCATATCTGTTGTAACAGTAGTGTAAATTTTGTAAAAAAAAAAACTTTTTTGACTGTGAAACATCAGTCTGCTAGTGTAATCTAATTGCAGTTGCCTGCCTGCCTGCCAGCGTGTGTGCCAGGCCCACTTGCTAACTAGTGCCACCACTCATATCTGTTGTAACAGTAGTGTAAATTTAAAAAAAAAAAACTTTTTTGACTGTGAAACATCAGTCTGCTAGTGTAATCTAATTGCAGTTGCCTGCCTGCCAGCGTGTGTGCCAGGCCCACTTGCCAACTAGTGCCACCACTCATATCTGTTGTAACAGTAGTGTAAATTTTGTAAAAAAAAAACTTTTTTGACTGGGAAACATCAGTCTTCTAGTGTAATCTAATTTCAGTTGCCTGCCTGCCTGCCAGCGTGTGTGCCAGGCCCACTTGCTAAGTGCCACCACTCATGGTTTAACAGTAGTGTAAATAATTAAAAAAAAAAAACTTTTTTGACTGTGAAACATCAGTCTGCTAGTGTAATTCTAATTGCATTTGCCTGCCTGCCAACGTGTGTGCCCGGCCCACTTGCCCAGTGCCACCACTCATATCTGGTGTAACAGTAGTGTAAATAATTAAAAAAAAAACTTTTTTGACTGTGAAACATCAGTCTGCTAGTGTAATCTAATTGCAGTTGCCTGCCTGCTAGCGTGTGTGCCAGGCCTACTTGCCCAGTGCCACCACTCATATCTGGTGTAACAGTAGTGTAAATAATTTAAAAAAAAAAATTGACTGTGAAACATCAGTCTGCTAGTGTAATTCTAATTGCATTTGCCTGCCTGCCAACGTGTGTGCCCAGGCCATTTGCCCAGTGCCACCACTCATATCTGGTGTAACAGTAGTGTAAATAATTAAAAAGAAAAAAAAACTTTTTTGACTGTAAAACATCAGTCTGCTAGTGTAATCTAATTGCAGTTGCCTGCCTGCTAGCGTGTGTGCCAGGCCCACTTGCCCAGTGCCACCACTCATATCTGGTGTAACAGTAGTGTAAATAATAAAAAAAAATTTTTGACTGTGAAACCTCAGTCTGCTAGTGCAATTCTAATTGCATTTGCCTGCCTGCCAACGTGTGTGCCCATGCCACTTGCCCAGTGCCACCACTCATATCTGGTGTAACAGTAGTGTAAATAATTAAAAAAAACAAAAACTTTTTTGACTGTGAAACATCAGTCTGCTAGTGTAATCTAATTGCAGTTGCCTGCCTGCTAGCGTGTGTGCCAGGCCCACTTGCCCAGTGCCACCACTCATATCTGGTGTAACAGTAGTGTAAATAATTAAAAAAAAAAAACTTTTTTGACTGTGAAACATCAGTCTGCTAGTGTAATCTAATTGCAGTTGTCTGCCTGCTAGCGTGTGTGCCAGACCCACTTGCCCAGTGCCACCACTCATATCTGATGTAACAGTAGTGTAAATAATTAAAAAAAAAAAAACACTTTTTTGACTGTGAAACATCAGTCTGCTAGTGTAATCTAATTGCAGTTGCCTGCCTAGCAGCCTGTGTGCCAGGCCCACTTGCCAACTAGTGCCACCACTCATATCTGTTGTAATAGTAGTGTAAATTTTGTAAAATAAAACTTTTTTGACTGTGAAACATCAGTCTGCTAGTGTAATCTAATAGCAGTTGCCTGCCTGCCAGCGTGTGTGCCAGGCCCACTTGCCAACTAGTGCCACCACTCATATCTGTTGTAACAGTAGTGTAATTTAAAAAAAAAAAAAAAACTTTTTTGACTGTGAAACATCAATCTGCTAGTGTAATCTAATTGCAGTTGCCTGCCTGCCAGCGTGTGTGCCAGGCCCACTTGCTAAGTGCCACCACTCATATCTGTTGTAACAGTAGTGTAATTTTTTTTAAAAAAAATGTTTTGACTGTGAAACATCAGTCTGCTAGTGTAATCTAATAGCAGTTGCCTACCTGCCAGCGTGTGTGCCTGGCCCACTTGCCAACTAGTGCCACCACTCATATCTGTTGTAACAATAGTGTAAATTTTGTAAAAAAATAACTTTTTTGACTGTGAAACATCAGTCTGCTAGTGTAATCTAATTGCAGTTGCCTGCTGCCAGCGTGTGTGCCAGGCCCACTTGCTAAGTGCCACCACTCATATCTGTTGTAACAGTAGTGTAAATTTTTTAAAAAAAAACTTTTTTGACTGTGAAACATCAGTCTGCTAGTGTAATCTAATTGCAGTTGCATGCCTGCCAGCGTGTGTGCCAGGCCCACTTGCTAACTAGTGCCACCACTCATATCTGTTGTAACAGTAGTGTAAATTTAAAAAAAAAAAAAACTTTTTTGACTGTGAAACATCAGTCTGCTAGTGTAATCTAATTGCAGTTGCCTGCCTGCCAGCCTGTGTGCCAGGCCCACTTGCCAACTAGTGCCACCACTCATATCTGTTGTAACAGTAGTGTAAATTTTGTAAAAAAAAACTTTTTTGACTGTGAAACATCAGTCTTCTAGTGTAATCTAATTGCAGTTGCCTGCCTGCCTGCCAGCGTGTGTGCCAGGCCTACTTGCTAAGTGCCACCACTCATATCTGGTGTAACAGTAGTGTAAATTTTTTTTAAAAAAAACTTTTTTGACTGGGAAACATCAGTCTGCTAGTGTAATCTAATTGCAGTTGCCTGCCTGCCAGTGTGTGTGCCAGGCCCACTTGCCAACTAGTGCCACCACTCATATCTGTTGTAACAGTAGTGTAAATTTAAAAAAAAAAAACTTTTTTGAATGTGAAACATCAGTCTGCTAGTGTAATCTAATTGCATTTGCCTGCCTGCCAGCGTGTGTGCCAGGCCCACTTGCTAAGTGCCACCACTCATATCTGTTGTAACAGTAGTGTAAATTTTTTTAAAAAAAACTTTTTTGACTGTGAAACATCAGTCTGCTAGTGTAATCTAATTGCAGTTGCATGCCTACCAGCGTGTGTGCCAGGCCCACTTGCTAACTAGTGCCACCACTCATATCTGTTGTAACAGTAGTGTAAATTTAAAAAAAAAAAAACTTTTTTGACTGTGAAACATCAGTCTGCTAGTGTAATCTAATTGCAGTTGCCTGCCTGCCAGCTTGTGTGCCAGGCCCACTTGCCAACTAGTGCCACCACTCATATCTGTTGTAACAGTAGCGTAAATTTTGTAAAAAAAAACTTTTTTGACTGTGAAACATCAGTCTTCTAGTGTAATCTAATTGCAGTTGCCTGCCTGCCTGCCAGCGTGTGTGCCAGGCCCACTTGCTAAGTGCCACCACTCATATCTGTTGTAACAGTAGTGTAAATTTTGTAAAAAAAAACTTTTTTGACTGGGAAACATCAGTCTGCTAGTGTAATCTAATTGCAGTTGCCTGCCTGCCAGTGTGTGTGCCAGGCCCACTTGCCAACTAGTGCCACCACTCATATCTGTTGTAACAGTAGTGTAAATTTAAAAAAAAAAAAAATTTGACTGTGAAACATCAGTGTGCTAGTGTAATCTAATTGCAGTTGCCTGCCTGCCAACTTGTGTGTCCTGCCCACTTGCCCAGTGCCACCACTCATATCTGGTGTAACAGTAGTGTAAATAATTAAAAAAAAAACACTTTTTTGACTGTGAAACATCAGTCTGCTAGTGTAATCTAATTGCAGTTGCCTGCCTGCTAGCGTGTTTGCCAGGCCCACTTGCCCAGTGCCACCACTCATATCTGGTGTAACAGTAGTGTAAATAATAAAAAAAAAATTTTGACTGTGAAACATCAGTCTGCTAGTGTAATTCTAATTGCATTTGCTTGCCTGCCAACGTGTGTGCCTAGGCCACTTGCCCAGTGCCACCACTCATATCTGGTGTAACAGTAGTGTAAATAATTAAAAAAAAAAACTTTTTTGACTGTGAAACATCAGTCTGCTAGTGTAATCTAAATGCAATTGCCTGCCTGCTAGCGTGTGTGCCAGGCCCACTTGCCCAGTGCCACCACTCATATCTGGTGTAACAGTAGTGTAAATAATTAATAAAAAAAAAACTTTTTTGACTGTGAAACATCAGTCTGCTAGTGTAATCTAATTGCAGTTGTCTGCCTGCTAGCGTGTGTGCCAGACCCACTTGCCTAGTGTCACCACTCATATCTGATGTAACAGTAGTGTAAATAATTAAAAAAAACAAAACACTTTTTTGACTGTGAAACATCAGTCTGCTAGTGTAATCTAATTGCAGTTGCCTGCCTGCCAGTGTGTGTGTCAGGCCCACTTGCCCAGTGCCACTAATCATATCTGGTGAAACAGTAGTGTAAATAATTTAAAAAAAAATAAAACTTTTTTGACTGTGAAACATGTCTGCTTGTGTAATCTAATTGCAGTTGCCTGCCTGCCAGCGTGTGTGCCAGGCTCACAGCGTATACTGTGCCCACTTGCCCAGTGGCACCACTCATATCTTGTTTAATAGTAGTGTAAGTGTACATTTAAAAAAATAAAAATGGGAGGCGGGGCTAGCATCTGAGCAGAGAAGACGTGTTTAGGGAGAGCTCCCAAACCGTTGCTCCTTTTCATTGAAAAACTCTAATTTTTTCTGCCCCAACTATCTAACTTCTATCGATATCTAGCACAATAAACATCTATACAGGGGAAAAATCTAATCTGAACAAAGCAGTTAGTCCCAATTAGCTGCATCAAGCCAGACCGCACCGGAGGGAGAGCTGCAGTGAATAGCAGTCAATAACAGAGGAGGACCGCATATAAAGGCAAGCCCATCTACCACCTATTGACATCATACAAGCCTCATCCCGGAGGGTCGGGGCCCCGCTCTAGAGGGCCACAGGATTGAAGAGCGGTAGACGGAAGGCAGAGTACATACCCTCCAAACATCACCGGAGGTAACAAAGTTGACGGATCAGCTCATTGCCTGTTGGGGTAAGATATCCCTTCACATACCCCTGACTAAGGACAATCTGGGGAATTAAACCTACACTAGGCAGCAACAGCAATCAGCGAGAGGGGTAAGAACTTATTAATAGCCTCTCTGTTTGAACGGGATTCTAAGCTATAGGGGACATATTGGCCAACCTCATTATCAGAAATTTCTGGACTCACATAAGCTTATTTCTAGCCACCAAATGGCCGTGTTTTCCCCCAGCAAGCCAAGCAACTTATAAGCACAAAATAAGAGCACACAAATACCATAAATAAGAGGTTGCAGCCAGGTTATGGGCTATATGGACATAGAATTGAATGATAAAAGAAAGCTTACTTAGCTTACATCTGGTTTAACTGAATAGGAAGCTCTTCCAGAGTGAAAGAACCGCATACCCAACTTCATTTCAATGTGCTAATACAAATTTAAAAACACACAGTTCTTCATCACATTACCCTTAACAGAAACAACACCGGTACCTCCTGAGCCTAGGGTAGCAGAACTTGAGGTTGTGCCCTGGGAGCTACATTGGGAGTGATTCTGGAGGGAAGACAGTCTACAGACTGAGGAACTGTTAAATCTCACTTAAGGGGATCCAACCCCCCCCTACAATTAATAAAGCCTATACACAATTCCCGTTATGACAACGCAGTAAATGGGATGAAGAGAGGGCAAAGTGGTCTAACTATGCATCTCCTAAGCCACACAGCAGATCTGTGACTTAATCCCCAGACAATGACACATTGACAGAAGCCTGAGCCTTAACTCTAAAACCCCTGAGCTGATTATCAAACTAAAGCTAACTACTATTCTAAAGAACTCATTCTTCTTGGGTCCTCTATCATAATACATGATGAAGAATAAAACACAAACCGTCAAGGAATGTTTGTCTAAATATCAACTTAAACAAAAACAGCTGAATAAAGAGTCCCCTACACAAGGAGACACTCTGAACTCCAGTATGACGGAAATATCGGTGTCTCTCCCCACTGAAACCCATAACAAGGATCTACTCTCTCAAATTAAATCTCTTTTCCAAGAAGAATTGAAATCTGCACTGTCTGAGCTACGTCAGGATATCAAAGACATAGGAAACCGCACAGCAGAACTAGAGGAAAAAACTGATGTGATAGCGGAAGAAATACCACATATGCAGAAAGCTATCTCAGAACACGAAGAATATCTATATAAATTGGAAGAGCAAATTGAAGACCTTGAGAATAGATCCCGCAGATCTAACCTCCGCATTAGGAACTTACCAGAAACATATAAAAATTTGTAAGAGACTGTGACTGCACTATTCCACCAATTGGTTCCAGACATTGAACCGGATAAGCTCCTGATGGACAGAATTCACAGAGCTCTCACCAAACCTCAACAATCCACTACAAGAGACATTGAAGCCTAGTTATCAACATGTCAACTTTCCTGCCTTCACCGGCCCAATACGCCCGCCTAAGCTCGCCTACCATCGCCGCCACGGACCTGCAAAATTTCGCCTAAGTTATCAATAAATCTGGCAAAAAGCCGCGCACCAAGTACGGGGTGATGAGCAGCGGACTGTGAGAGTTATCACTCATCCGATCTCACTGCTCTTCGGCTTTTTGACAGCTTTATTGCTAGCCTGTCACTAAGCACCCAAACTAAACTACACTGTTCTACCCCCTATACCGGCGCCCCCGGAGCCCCCCGCAACTCAATAAAGTTATTAACCCCTAAACCGCCGCTCCTAAACCCCGCAGCAACTCTTATAAATGTAAACCGCCGTTAGTCAGTCGGGGAAGAAGGATGTTAATAACTATTTAATAGCTATTGTACCTAGTTAAAATAAATTGAAATTTGCCTGTAAAATAAAAATAAATCCTAAGATAGCTACAATATAATTATTATTTATATTGTAGCTATATTAGGGTTTATTTTATAGGTAAGTATTTTTAAATAGGATTCATTTAGTTAATAATAGAAATATTATTTAGATTTATTTAATTAATATTTAAGTTAGGGGGGTGTTAGGTTTAGTGTTAGACTTAAGTTTAGGGGTTAATAGATTCATTACAGTGGCGGCGGTGTAGGGGGGGCAGGATAGGGGTTAATAAATTTATTATAGGTGGCAACGGTGTAGGGGGGGCAGGATAGGGGTTAATAACTTTATTATAGAGGGCGACGGTATAGGGGGGGCAGGATAGGGGTTAGTAGGTATAATGCAGGTGGCGGCGGTGTTCGGGAGCAGCGGTTTAGGGGTTAATACATTTACAAGAGTTGTGGCGGGGTCTAGGAGCGGCGGTTTAGGGGTTACTAACTTTATTTAGTTGCAGGGGGCTCCGGGGGCGCCGGTATAGGGGGTTAACATATTTATTATAGTGGCGGCGGGTCCGGGAGCGGCGGTTTAGGGGTTAATCAGTTTATTGGAGTGGCGGTGGGCTCCGGGAGCGGCAGTTTAGGGGGTAATAACTTTATTTAGTTGCGGTGGTGTAGGGGGGGACAGATTAGGGGTGTTTAGACTCGGGGTACATGTTAGGGTGTTAGGTGTAGACAGCTCCCATAGGAATCAATGGGATGTCTGGCAGCAGCGAACATGAACTTTCGCTATGGTCAGACTCCCATTGATTCCTATGGGATCCGCCACCTCTAGGGCGGCGGTTTGAAAACCAGGTACGCTGGGCCGGAAAAGTGCCGAGCGTACCTGCTAGTTTTTTGATAACTAGCAAAAGTAGTCAGATTGTGCCGCACTTGTATGCGGAACATCTGGAGTGACGTAAGAATCAATCTGTGTCGGACTGAGTTCGGCGGATCGAAGCTGACGTCACTAAATTCTACTTTTGCCGGTATCTAGGGCTTGATAACTAAGGCGAATCAGCCTCGCCACAAATACACTGCGGAATTCCAGCGTATTCGAGGTTGATGGCTTGATAACTAGGCCTCATAGTCCTTAAGCTTCACTACTTCCATGTAAAAGAGCTTATTCTTAAAGCAGCCAGACAATTACCAGCTATCAACTTTGAAGGTCACTCAATACAAGTGTATGCAGATATTGCCCCGATTACATTGAGGAAGAGGAGAGATCTCAAACCCATAACATTAGCCCTCAGCAAAGCCCAGATAAAATACCGATGGCTTTTTCCCTTCAAATTAGCCTTTACACACACCAATGCTACTCACACCTGCTCCAACATGAGTGAAGGCTCATCTATCCTCCGTAGGCTGGAGATCCCTTTTGACTCTCCACAAACATCCCTTATTAAGAACTCCCAGAGGAAACCCATACAAAAAGAATGGACCCCGGTAGGTCAAGCTAAAAATCAGAGAAAAGCAAAGAAGATTCCAATCAATCACTCTGACTCTGAGTCGCCTACTGAAGAAGAGACCCCACCGACTTGACAAAACAAGTGACACAGAGGAACACTGTAACTATCTTGCTTTAGTTCATCATGAGAAGACTTGCTGTATTCAAGGCCTCATACGACACAGTTGCCTACCTGCTTTACCAAAAGTGACTTTATATTTAATAGTCACAATTTAACCAAATTTTTTCATATGAACCTATGCAGATCTGGCATTATTTCCACCTCACTCAGGGGCTGTTGTTGTTGTTGTCGCTGTTGATGTCGTTGAGGTTCTGAATGTTGATACTGTTATTTTTATCTTTGTCATCATTGCATCCTTCTCCCCTCTTCCCTTCATTCATTCCCCCTCATTAGACTAAGACATAGAAATGCTCATTCAATCATTCTCCATCCTTTCCTCTCCCCCTTCCCCTCTCATCTTACCATGACCTAGACCCTCCACCCCCCCCCCCTTCCCTCACTCCCTATCAGTTCAAATCTAGGAGAAACTGATTTAAATGTTTGTGAAAGAGCCCTTCACCCTCTACATCTCCATGTTTTTCCCTGATTAGGGATACTAATATAAAATTTAAAGTCATTTCGTTTACTATTACTTATGTTTTATTTGTCCAGGCATGTCGTCAATTAACTATGGTTTACCCATTTGAACTATACCTGTTAATATTGTCTACTCTTCTTCACACCGAGGAACCAAGCATCTCCTCATGGTTGGGTCTTAAGGTAAGTCCCGGCTCTCTCACCTATAGAATTATACCAGGAACAGGGTTCCACCTAAAACCTGTAACAACACGCATATTTTCTACTCTCTTAGGATTCTGCTACTCACATATCACACTTAATGGTTCAGATGATAATGATACACAATTACTCTTAAAATGTCTATAAAAATCATATCACATAATGTTAGAGGGCTCAACTCGGACTTAAAAAGAAAAAAAAGGTAATCACCACTTATAAAACATTACGTGCCCACATAGTCTTGTTACAAGAGACCCATTTCTCTAAAGGCTTAACCCCTAAATACTGGGACAAATCATATCCAACACAATATCATGCTATTAGCGGAAAAAAGAAATGCGGGGTTACAGTATTGTTACACTTCTCTCTGAATTTCAAAGAGGAGGAAATTATAAGAGATAGAGAGGGTAGATTCTTACTAATTAAGGGATTAATCCAAAACACTCCGATACTCATCATTAACGTATATGCCCCCAACGAGCAACAGACCTCTTTTGTGTCCAAATTAAGTAAACTATTGACTCAATGGAAAAGAAACAAGATCATTATGGGAGGCGACTTCAACTTATCTCTAGACCAAGACCTTGACAGGACAACAAATAAAACTTCACAGGCCAGACATCCAAGCTCAGTAATAAACATTTTGAAAGATTTCACTTTGGATCATAATCTGATTGACAGCTGGAGATCACTAAATGAAAAGGTCAGAGACTATACCTATTTCTCCCCAATGCACCACACTCAATCTAGACTGGATTACATATTCCTCAGTCAGATCTTGGTCCCACTCCTATTTACTGCTAAAATCTTAAACTGCCCCTGGTCAGACCACTCTATGGTGGAAGTAACTATGTCAGGAGTCTTAAACCCCAACAGATCCAAATCATGGTCCCTCAACGCCAGTCTACTACAAGATGCTTTGGTCTCACAAAAGATTAGGGAACACATAGTAGACTTTATAAGACTTAATACAGGTAGTACGCCTAATCCATCCTTCATATGGGGTGCGTTAAAAGCATATATAAGAGGTAGTCTAATAACTGAATCCAGCAAACGAGACAAACAAAACAAAGCCAAACTTTCACAGCTACAATCAGAAGCCAATATAATAAAATCTCAATTCACTGCCAACACTAGTAGAAAAAAGAGAGCAGAATTGAAAGTTATAAACGATGAGATAAATAAACTACTAAATAAAGAAGCGGCTAGGTCCATCAAGCAGATAGATACCCACTACTACATATACGGGAATAAGCCCGACAAAATGTTAGCTAATAAACTTAAAGAAATAACTAGAAACACCACAGTCCCACAACTCCAAATATCAGATAATAAGAGCACCAATGAAACCCTTCAAATTGCTAACACCTTTGCAGATTTCTATCAAAGCCTTTACAACCTTCCCACATACCAGGGAGCTCCCGATAGACCCGACAATCTGAACACATTCTTAGACTTAAATAATCTCCCAAAAATCACTGAAGTTAAGAGAGCTAGTCTAAACGCCCCTATTTCTGAGACTGAAGTAAAGCACACCATAAAAAACTTAAAAAGCTCTAAAACACCTGGTCCGGATGGTTACACTGGAATTTTCTACAAATTATTTTTAGATGAAATAGCACCCCTGCTTTCCCAAATGTTTAATTCTATAATGCAAAAAAAGGAAATTCCCAAAGAAATGCTCACGGCTAGAATAGCGGTCATTCCAAAACCTGGAAAGAATTTGCAGCATTGCCAAAATTATAGACCTATATCATTAATAAACCAATATATTAAAATCCTCACAAAAATTCTGGCAAACAGGCTTAATCCCATCCTGGTAAGGCTAATTCATCCGGACCAGGTGGGCTTTATTAGAAACAGGGAGGCCCCAGACAACACACGTAAAATTAATGACCTGATTAATGTAGCCACTACTGAAAAAACGCCTTCTCTGTTCCTCTCTTTGGATGCAGAGAAGACGTTTGATAGAATTAATTGGAATTACATGTTCGCGGTCCTAGAAAAAACAGGTATCACGGGAGGCTTCCGTGATGCCCTGGCTATACTGTATTCCCATCCCTCGGCCTTTGTCAAACTTTCAGGGTACCAATCTAAGCTAATACAAATTAGGAATGGAACAAGACAGGGATGCCCCCTATCCCCTTTATTATTTGCCCTTTGCATTGAACCATTGGCCATTCAGATTAGAACTGATCCCAACATCTCAGGCATACATGTAGGGGCCAATGAATATAAAATTTCGCTATTCGCAGATGATATCATCCTATCACTGGCCAAACTTCTTCTCTCTCTCCCCCCCCTGTACGCAAAGCTTCACCATTATGGAATCTTATCTGGGTACAGAATAAACGGGGATAAGTGTGAAGCGCTCAGTATTAATTTACCCCAACACACCAAATAATTATTAGAAATCAACTTCTCTTTCACCTGGGCTCACAAAAAACTTAAATATCTGGGAATAAACCTCACGTCTGACATCTACTCTCTATACCAAGCAAATTATCTACCCATGTTTACACATATTAGGAATCTAATCACGAAATGGTTAAAGCTTAAGATTTGATTTTATGGAAGGATTGTCTCCACGAAAATGACCTTGCTCCCAAAACTTTTATACCTATTTCGGTCCTTACCGATTTTGGTCCCTATAGCTGAACTCAATGTCCTACAAAAAGATATTCTGTGCTTTGTCTGGCAGGGAAAACGTACTAGAATAGGCAAAAAAAACATGAGTATGCACCGGAGGGATGGGGGGTTGGGCCTTCCACACTTGGTCTCTTATTACTATTCGGCCCGCATGGCCCAAACGATACATTGGTTTAATGACACAAAACGACCTGTGTGGACACAGATTGAATCACAAATTGCTAACACAGACCAGATCTCCAGATTACTTTGGACCCCCCAAAAATATAGTCACCCCTCGTTATATAAATATGTAGCGATAGCCCACACGATTTTCCTGTGGAACAAATTAACTCCTAAATACCCCCTAATTCAAGATAAATCAAAACTAACGCCTTTAGTTTTACCACAAACCCTAATAGACTTACATACACAAAAGAAGTGGGCCAACAAAGGGCTATATAGAATTGCAGATGTATACACAGATGGAGGCTTCATTTCATTTGAACAATACCGAGACATAGACCCCAATGACAGAAATATATGGTATCATTATCTAAAGCTCAAATCCAGAACAAGAGCAGTGACAGACCTCTCCAAATTGCCACTAAGCACAACTTTTGAATCATTATGCTTATCAAGAGAGTTGACACTTGGTACAATATCAACATTATATCTTACATTTAATAACTCCCCTAGAGAGAACAAGCCTCCAAATATACTGAAATGGGAACGGGACCTGAACAAGACCTGGTCCCTAGAGACATGGAAGTCTAATCTAGCCCAGGGCCTTTCCTTCTCGCATAATGCCACCTTGAAAGAAAACTACCTCAAGGTGGCTTTTCAATGGTATTTTTATCCTACTAGATTCGGAGGTTCTGACGGACCCTCCCCGAATCCATGCTACAGAGGCTGTAATGAGAGAGGAACGTACATACACAGGTGATGGGAGTGCTGCAGAACGAAATAAATTTGGGAGAAAACCTCAGAGCTTCTCAGCAAAATTTTTCACAAACTTATTATACTATCTCCTGAACATGCTCTATTACACTTTCCTATCCCCAGCATACTAAAACAACACCAAAAATTAGCCAGGACCATTTGCACAGTAGTTAGGATCTGCATTGCACAACATTGGAAATCCACCCCTCCAAGCTTTACTTTTATTGAAAAAAAAAATAACCCATCACTATGAGATGGCAGGCTTAGCAGCAGAGAATTTGAATACCAAAGAAGCGTTCATTACACAATGGGAACCACTCATTATGTACCAGGAGGCTAGGAGATGGGTAGATGCAGAGACCCTATAAGATTAATCCACATGTTTATGCTAACTTAAGAGAGAGCCGGGACCGAATGTTAACCATATTTCACAACCATCATGTGGACAGGATCTGTTTTTGTTTTCGCTTAATTAATGACATTAAATTTTGCATTCTATTCTGAAAATGGACAATATTGAAACCATATTAAATGCTTCATTATGCTTGACTGTACATGCCAAATTTTGTAATGTTTTTTCCTTATGGAATTGTTAAAGGAAAAAAAAAAAGAAAAAGAAAAACTCAATAAAACTCTTTCAAAATAAAAAAATAAAAACTTTTTGGACTGTCAAACATCAGTCTGCTTTTTTGTGTCAGGCTCACCGCATATACTGTGCCCACTTGCCCAGTGCCACCACTCATATCTTGTTTAATAGTAGTGTAAGTGTACATTTAAAAAAAAATGACAGGCAGAGGCAGGCCACCCAGCAGGTGCCGTCATGGTCGTTGTGCTGTGATTCCCTTTGGCCATAGAATAATGCCCAGTGTTCAGAGTCCACGTCCCATGAACTCAAAAAGTTCTGAGGAGGACATAGTTGACTTTTTAACACAGGACACCCAATCTTCAATAGCTTCCGCTCTGAGCCTTGACGCACCATCCTCTTCCAGCTTATCTTCGGGCACCTCTCAAGTTACCACCACTCGCCCGCCTGCCGCCACCACCAACACTAGCACCACAGCCGCTTCACTTGATGTGTCAGAGGAGTTTTTTACACATCAGTTGGAAGAAATGAGTGATGCGCAACCATCATTGACAGAGGATGTAGATAACAGTGATATGTCTCAGTCAGGCAGCATTACAGACATGGATGTACGGTGTGATGATGATGATGTTGTACCCGCTGCTGCTTCCTTTGTTGATTTGTCAGATACAAGTGAAGCGGTTGATGATGACGATGCGTCCGTAGATGTCACGTGGGTGCCCGCTAGAAGAGAAGAAGAACAGGGGGAAAGTTCAGATGGGGAGACAGAGAGGAGGAGACAAGTTGGATGAAGGGGGAGGTCGTCACAAGGAGCTAGTGGCAAAGTCAGACAGCATGCATCGGCACCCGGGGTCAGCCAGACAGAACGCCAATCAATGCATGCTGTTGCCACCACCAGAATGCCGTCATCGCAGAGCTCAGCAGTGTGGCGTTTTTTTTTGTGTGTCTGCCTCTGACAACAGCGATGCCATTTGCAACCTGTGCCAAAAGAAACTGAGTCGTGGGAAGTGCAACACCCACCTAGGTACAACTGCTTTGCGAAGGCACATGATCGCACATTACAAACGCCTATGGGATCAACACATGAGTAGAAGCAGCACACAAACTCAAAGCCGCCATCCTCCTCCTGGTCCAGCATCTTCAGCCACGTCAACCACTGCTGTCCTCCTTGCCCCGTCTCAACCATCCGCCACTCCGTCTTTCTTCCAGAGCAGTTCCTGCTCATATCCCACAGTCAGGTGTCTGTCAAGGACATGTTTGAGTGTAAGAAGCCAATGTCACAAAGTCACCCCCTTGCCCGGCGTCTGACAGCTGGCTTGTCTGAACTCTTAGCCCGCCAGCTTTTACCATACAAGCTGGTGGAGTCTGAGGCATTCAAAAAATTTGTAGCTATTGGGACACCACAGTGGAAGGTACCCGGCCGAAATTTGTTTTCACAAAAGGCAATCCCCAACCTGTACTTGATTGTGCGAAAGGAAGTAATGGCATGTCTGGCACACAGTGTTGGGGCAAGGGTCCATATGACCACTGACAGCTGGTCTGCAAAGCATGGTCAGGGCAGGTATATCACCTACACTGCACATTGGGTAAACCTGCTGATGGCTGCCAAGCATGGAATGCATGGCTCTGCAGAGGAGGAGTTGGTGACACCGCCACGACTTGCAGGCAGGCCTGCTGCCACCTCCTCTACTCCTCCTACTCCATCCTCTTCCATAACCTCCTCGACTGAGTCCTCTTCTGCTGCGTCTTGCTCCACATCAACGGCACCCCCCCAGCTCCGCAGGTACTATTCCACATCCCAGATACGGCAGTGTCATGCCGTATTGGGGTTGACTTGCCTGAAAGCAGAGAATCACACCGGACCAGCACTCCTGTCCGCCCTGAACGCACAGGTGGATCAGTGGCTGACTCCGCACCAACTGGAGATCGGCAAAGTGGTTTCTGACAACGGAAGTAATTTGGTGGCGGCATTGAAATTGGGCAAGTTGACACATGTGCCGTGCATGGCACATGTGTGTAATCTGATCGTACAACACTTTGTGCATAAGTACCCAGGCTTACAGGACGTCCTGAAGCAGGCCAGGAAGGTGTATGGCTATTTGAGGCATTCCTACACGGCCATGGCTCACTTTTCCGATATCCAGCGGTGAAACAACATGCCAGTGAGGCGCTTGATTTGCGACAGCCCGATACATTGGAATTCAACACTCCTAATATTCGACCACCTGCTCCAACAAGAAAAAGCCGTTAACGAGTATTTGTATGACAGGGGTGCTAGGACAGCCTCTGCGGAGCTGGGAATTTTTTTGCCATGTTACTGGGCGCTCATGCGCAATGCCTGTAGGCTCATGCGCCCTTTTGAGGAGGTGACAAACCTACAGGGAGTGCAGAATTATTAGGCAAGTTGTATTTTTGAGGATTAATTTTATTATTGAACAACAACCATGTTCTCAATGAACCCAAAAAACTCATTAATATCAAAGCTGAATAATTTTGGAAGTAGTTTTTAGTTTGTTTTTAGTTATAGCTATTTTAGGGGGATATCTGTGTGTGCAGGTGACTATTACTGTGCATAATTATTAGGCAACTTAACAAAAAACAAATATATACCCATTTCAATTATTTATTTTTACCAGTGAAACCAATATAACATCTCAACATTCACAAATATACATTTCTGACATTCAAAAACAAAACAAAAACAAATCAGTGACCAATATAGCCACCTTTCTTTGCAAGGACACTCAAAAGCCTGCCATCCATGGATTCTGCCAGTATTTTGATCTGTTCACCATCAACATTGCGTGCAGCAGCAACCACAGCCTCCCAGACACTGTTCAGAGAGGTGTACTGTTTTCCCTCCTTGTAAATCTCACATTTGATGATGGACCACAGGTTCTCAATGGGGTTCAGATCAGGTGAACAAGGAGGCCATGTCATTAGATTTTCTTCTTTTATACCCTTTCTTGCCAGCCACGCTGTGGAGTACTTGGACGCGTGTGATGGAGCATTGTCCTGCATGAAAATCATGTTTTTCTTGAAGGATGCAGACTTCTTCCTGTACCACTGCTTGAAGAAGGTGTCTTCCAGAAACTGGCAGTAGGACTGGGAGTTGAGCTTGACTCCATCCTCAACCCGAAAAGGCCCCACAAGCTCATCTTTGATGATACCAGCCCAAACCAGTACTCCACCTCCACCTTGCTGGCGTCTGAGTCGGACTGGAGCTCTCTGCCCTTTACCAATCCAGCCACGGGCCCATCCATCTGGCCCATCAAGACTCACTCTCATTTCATCAGTCCATAAAACCTTAGAAAAATCAGTCTTGAGATATTTCTTGGCCCAGTCTTGACGTTTCAGCTTGTGTGTCTTGTTCAGTGGTGGTCGTCTTTCAGCCTTTCTTACCTTGGCCATGTCTCTGAGTATTGCACACCTTGTGCTTTTGGGCACTCCAGTGATGTTGCAACTCTGAAATATGGCCAAACTGGTGGCAAGTGGCATCTTGGCAGCTGCACGCTTGACTTTTCTCAGTTCATGGGCAGTTATTTTGCGCCTTGGTTTTTCCACACGCTTCTTGCGACCCTGTTGACTATTTTGAATGAAACGCTTGATTGTTCGATGATCACGCTTCAGAAGCTTTGCAATTTTAAGAGTGCTGCATCCCTCTGCAAGATATCTCAGTATTTTTGACTTTTCTGAGCCTGTCAAGTAGTTCTTTTGACCCATTTTGCCAAAGGAAAGGAAGTTGCCTAATAATTATGCACACTTGATATAGGGTGTTGATGTCATTAGACAACACCCCTTCTCATTACAGAGATGCACATCACCTAATATGCTTAATTGGTAGTAGGCTTTCGAGCCTATACAGCTTGGAGTAAGACAACATGCATAAAGAGGATGATGTGGTCAAAATACTCATTTGCCTAATAATTCTGCACTCCCTGTAGTCAGTCGCACCGAAGGCACCATCAGCGATATCATACCATTTGTTTTCTTCCTGGAGCGTGCCCTGCGAAGAGTGCTGGATCAAGCCATAGATGAGCGTGAAGAGGAAGAGTTATGGTCACCATCACCACCAGAAACAGCCTTATCAGCATCGCTTGCTGGACCTGCGGCAACGCTGGAAGAGGATTGTGAGGAAGAGGAGTCAGAGGAGGAATGTGGCTTTGAGGAGGAGGAGGAAGACCAACCACAACAGGCTCATTGTCACCTATCTGGTACCCGTGATGTTGTACGTGGCTGGGGGGAAGAAGATACCTTCAGTGACATCACTGAGGACGAGGAACGGGACATGAGTAGCTCGGCATCCAACCTTGTGCAAATGGGGTCTTTCATGCTGTCGTGCCTGTTGAGGGACCCTCGTATAAAAAAGCTGAAGGAGAACGACCTGTACTGGGTGTCCATGCTACTAGACCCCCGGTATAAGCATAAAGTGCCAGAAATGTTACCGAATTACCACAAGTCGAAAAGGATGCAGCATTTCCAAAATAAATTAAAAAGTATGCTTTACACAGCGTATAAGGGTGATGTCACAGCACAACGTGAATCTAACAGGGGAGAGCTGAAAGTAATCCTCCGACTCCCACTACCATGCCGGCAAGGACAGGACGCTTTACAGACGTGTTGTTGATGGAGGACATGCAGAGCTTTTTAACTCCTATGCATCGCCACAGCCCTTCGGGGTCCACCCTCAGAGAATGACTCGACCGACAGGTAGCAGACTACCTCGCCTTAACTGCAGATCTCGACCCTCTGAGGAGCGAAGAACCCCTTGACTACTGGGTGTGCAGGCTTGACCTGTGGCCTGAGCTATCCCAATTTGCAATAGAACTTCTGGCCTGCCCCGCTTCAAGTGTCCTGTCAGAAAGGACCTTCAGTGCAGCAGGAGGTATTGTCACTGAGAAGAGAAGTCGCCTAGGTCAAAAAAGTCTAGATTACCTCACCTTTATTAAGATGAATGAGGGATGGATCCCGAAGGGACTGACATTGGGCGATACATTAGAGTAAAAAAGGCCTGATGAGATGAGCTTCCTTGGGCTAAAAATGGTCCACACGCTGCGGTATTTTATCTTCAAATGCCGGATGACTTGCGTGACTTATCCGCCACCAACTAGGGTTCAAGCCGCAATGTTTTAGGGCACTTTCTGCCTGGGAAACAAACATCAATTTTTCTGGCCGCTGCTACAGCAGCGGCTGCAACAATACCTAATATTTCAGGCATGTGTACATGCCAAATTTTTCTGGCCTCTGGTGCTGCACTGTGGCTTCAAAAACAAAACAAAAAAAAAGACACTTAACAGGGATTCAACTGATAGGAATAGTACTACTTAACACACTACTCCTATCTGGTGGCACATTAGATTGCATGCGCAGTGCCCCAAATTTGAAGCAGGAGGACCGACCAAGCATCTTTTTCCATCTCCCGGTTCCTAAAATCCATGCCATATACAGATCCCCTGATAGGGGACACCGCAGTGGAAGGTACCCGGCCGAAATGTCTTTGCACAAAAGGCAATCCTCAACCTCTACTCCATTGTGCAAAAGGAAGTAACCTTACCATGGGTCACAGACTGCAGGTCTTGTAATTCTCTGTCTGGGAAATTATCTATCTATCAAATCTATCTATTTATCTATCAAATCTATCTATCTGTCTATCGTATCTATCAAATGTATACTGCATCTATTGATCTATCTATCTAATCTATGTATCTATCTATCTATCTATTTATCTATCTATCTATCAAATCTATCTATCTCGTGGCCAGACTGTTTTGTGACAGCCACTTGTGTTTCGGCCAAATGTCCGTCGGACAAATGTCCATCGGCTAAAAGTCCGGCTACGATTGCACGCGCAGTGCCCCAAATTTGAAGTAGGAGGCCCAACCAAGCATCTTTTTCCATCTCCCAGTTCCTAAAATCCATGCCATATACACCTCCCCCGATAGGGGGAGTAACAGGTATTAAACTGAACAGAATAGTACTGCTTAACACACCACTCATATCTGGTGGCACAGTAGATTGCACGCGCAGTGCCCCAAATTTGAAGTAGGAGGACCGACCAAGCATCTTTTTCCATCTCCCGGTTCCTAAAATCCATGCCATATACACGTCTCCTGGCGCCGCAACTGCCTCTGGGAACCTTACCATGGGTCCCAGTCTGCACATCTTGTAATTCTCTGTCTGGGAAATTATATATCTATCAAATCTATCTACTTATCTATCAAATCTATCTAACTATCTATCGTATCTATCAAATGTATATTGCATCTATTGATCTATGTAATCTATATATCTATCTATCAAATCTATCTATCTCGTGGCTGGACTGTTTTGTGACAGCGACTTGTGTTTCGGCCAAATGTCCATCGGACAAATGTCCGTCGGCTAAAAGTCCGGTCACGATTGCACATGCAGTGCCCCAAATTTGAAGTAGGAGGACCGACCAAGTATCTTTTTCCATCTCCTGGTTCCTAAAATCCATGCCATATACACCTCCCCCGATAGGGGGAGTAACAGGTATTAAACTGATCAGAATAGTACTGCTTAACACACCACTCATATCTGGTGGCACAGTAGATTGCACGCGCAGTGCCCCAAATTTGAAGTAGGAGGACCAACCAAGCATCTTTTTCCATCTCCCGGTTCCTAAAATCCATGCCATATACACTTCCCCTGGGGCCGCAACTGCCTCTGGGAACCTTACCATGGGTCACAGACCACACGTCTTGTAATTCTCAGTCTGGGAAATTATATATCTATCAAATCTATCTATTTATCTATCAAATCTATCTATCTATCGTATCTATCAAATGTATATTGCATCTATTGATCTATTTAATCTATGTATCTATCAATCTATCTATCTATCTATCTATCTATCAAATCTATCTATCTCATGGCCGGACTGTTTTGTGACAGCCACTTGTGTTTCGGCCAAATGTCCGTTGGAAAAATTTCCGTCGGCCAAATGTCCGTCGGCTAAAAGTCCGGCCACATTTGTACGCGCAGTGACCCAAATTTGAAGTAGGAGGACCTCCCAAGCATCTTTTTCCATCTCCCGGTTCCTAAAATCCATGCCATATACACCTCTCCTGGTGCCGTAACTGCCTCTGGGAACCTTAGCATGGGTCCTAGACCGCACGTCTTGTAATTCTCTGTCTGGGAAATTATATATCTATCAAATCTATTTATTTATCTATCAAATCTATCTAACTATCTATCGTATCTATCAAATGTATATTGCATCTATTGATCTATCTAATCTATGTATCTATCTATCAAATCTATCTATCTCATGGCCGGACTGTTTTGTGACAGCCACTTGTGTTTCGGCCAAATGTCCGTCGGACAAATGTCCGTCGGCTAAAAGTCCGGCCACGATTGCACGCGCAGTGCCCCAAATTTGAAGTAGGAGGACTGACCAAGCATCTTTTTCCATCTCCCGGTTCCTAAAATCCATGCCATATACACCTCCCCCGATAGGGGGAGTAACAGGTATTACACTGATCAGAATAGTACTACTTAACACACCACTCATATCTGGTGCCACAGTAGATTGCACGCGCAGTGCCCCAAATTTGAAGTAGGAGGACCGACCAAGCATCTTTTTCCATCTCCCGGTTCCTAAAATCCATGCCATATACACGTCCCCTGGCGCCGTAACTGCCTCTGGGAACCTTACCATAGGTCCCAGACCGCACGTCTTGTAATTCTCTGTCTGGGAAATTATATATCTATCAAATATATCTATTTATCTATCAAATCTATCTAACTATCTATCGTATCTATCAAATGTATATTGCATCTATTGATCTATCTAATCTATGTATCTATCTATCAAATCTATCTCGTGGCTGGACTGTTTTGTGACAGCCACTTGTGTTTCGGCCAAATGTCCGTCGGCCAAATGTCCGTCGGCCAAATGTCCGTCGGCTAAAAGTCCGGCCATGATTGCATGCGCAGTGCCCCAAATTTGAAGTAGGAGGACCGACCAAGCATCTTTTTCCATCTCCCAGTTCCTAAAATCCATGCCATATACACCTCCCCCTATAGGGGGAGTAACAGGTATTAAACTGATCAGAATAGTACTACTTAACACACCACTCATATCTGGTGCCACAGTAGATTGCACGCGCAGTGCCCCAAATTTGAAGTAGGAGGACCGCCCAAGCATCTTTTTCCATCTCCCGGTTCCTAAAATCCATGCCATATACACGTCCCCTGGCGCCGCAACTGCCTCTGGGAACCTTACCATGGGTCCCAGACCGCACGTCTTGTAATTCTCTGTCTGGGAAATTATATATCTATCAAATCTATCTATTTATCTATCAAATCTATCTATCTATCTATCTATCTATCTATTTATCTATCTATCTATCATATCTATCAAATGTATATTGCATCTATTGATCTATCTATCTAATCTATGTATCTATCAAATCTATCTATCTCGTGGTTGTGCAAATGGACTGTTTGCGGTTGTTTGCGGTGCGTTAAACGGGGAGTTTGGTCTGTCACTGTGAAGCGGGCGTAACCCTTACACTACCTGATCGATACAACATCATACCTGATGTTTTAAAGCACGTTATTCCAAACTATTTAGGAATGTTAGGTGATTTATGCCCTTTATGGATTAAAACCAGACTCTGCATCAACTACAGGGAGTGCAGAATTATTAGGCAAATGAGTATTTTGACCACATCATCCTCTTTATGCATCTTGTCTTACTTACATCAACACCCTATATCAGGTGTGCATAATTATTAGGCAACTTCCTTTCCTTTGGCAAAATGGGTCAAAAGAAGGACTTGACAGGCTCAGAAAAGTCAAAAATAGTGAGATATCTTGCAGAGGGATGCAGCACTCTTAAAATTGCAAAGCTTCTGAAGCGTGATCATCGAACAATCAATCGTTTCATTCAAAATAGTCAACAGGGTCGCAAGAAGCGTGTGGAAAAACCAAGGCACAAAATAACTGCCCATGAACTGAGAAAAGTCAAGCATGCAGCTGCCAAGATGCCACTTGCCACCAGTTTGGCCATATTTCAGAGCTGCAACATCACTGGAGTGCCCAAAAGCACAAGGTGTGCAATACTCAGAGACATGGCCAAGGTAAGAAAGGCTGAAAGACGACCACCACTGAACAAGACACACAAGCTGAAACGTCAAGACTGGGCCAAGAAATATCTCAAGACTGATTTTTCTAAGGTTTTATGGACTGATGAAATGAGAGTGAGTCTTGATGGGCCAGATGGATGGGCCCGTGGCTGGATTGGTAAAGGGCAGAGAGCTCCAGTCCGACTCAGACACCAGCAAGGTGGAGGTGGAGTACTGGTTTGGGCTGGTATTATCAAAGATGAGCTTGTGGGGCCTTTTCGGGTTGAGGATGGAGTCAAGCTCAACTCCCAGTCCTACTGCCAGTTTCTGGAAGACACCTTCTTCAAGCAGTGGTACAGGAAGAAGTCTGCATCCTTCAAGAAAAACATGATTTTCATGCAGGACAATGCTCCATCACACGCGTCCAAGTACTCCACAGCGTGGCTGGCAAGAAAGGGTATAAAAGAAGAAAATCTAATGACATGTCCTCCTTGTTCACCTGATCTGAACCCCATTGAGAACCTGTGGTCCATCATCAAATGTGAGATTTACAAGGAGGGAAAACAGTGCACCTCTCTGAACAGTGTCTGGGAGGCTGTGGTTGCTGCTGCACGCAATGTTGATGGTGAACAGATCAAAACACTGACAGAATCCATGGATGGCAGGCTTTTGAGTGCCCTTGCAAAGAAAGGTGGCTATATTGGTCACTGATTTGTTTTTGTTTTGTTTTTGAATGTCAGAAATGTATATTTGTGAATGTTGAGATGTTATATTGGTTTCACTGGTAAAAATAAATAATTGAAATGGGTATATATTTTTTTTTTGTTAAGTTTACTAATAATTATGCACAGTAATAGTCACCTGCACACACAGATATCCCCCTAAAATAGATATAACTAAAAACAAACTAAAAACTACTTCCAAAACTATTCAGCTTCGATATTAATGAATTTTGTGGGTTCATTGAGAACATGGTTGTTGTTCAATAATAAAATTAATCCTCAAAAATACAACTTGCCTAATAATTCTGCACTCCCTGTATGTAATTTTCCGTGGGAGTTTTGCCATGGATCCCCCTCCGGCATGCCACAGTCCAGGTGTTAGTCCCCTTGAAACAACTTTTCCATCACTATTGTGGCCAGAAAGAGTCCCTGTGGGTTTTAAAATTCGCCTGCCTATTGAAGTCAATGGCGGTTCGCCCGGTTCACCCGTTTGCGAACAGTTGCGGAAGTTTGAGTCCGCCGTTCGCGAACGGAAAATTTTAAGTTCGCGACATCACTAATCATGACCTGGCACAAAACACGCAACTAGGAGCAAGCTGCTGGATACCACACATACACAGGACCATACATTCATCTACCTCAGAAATAGCTAAGCTAACATTTAAAACATGGGACAAATGTCTTAGTAGCTTTCCGGTGATCTCCGATATACCGTCCCCTTTGACACCTCTGAAACACAACTCAGAAAAACAGGTCCCTTTTTTTACTCATTAAGTAAAGAACTTATCCTTACGGCACGTCATACCATGCTGCATGGCCATAGATAATAAATCTCTTAAACCTAAAGCTGATCTGCAAGAAACATTTGGAAGCTATTTCACCCCATGGTTTAAATATTTTCAAATAAATAATTATCTCACCACACATGCCAAACATATCCAATTCCATAGACCTCTAACCCAATTTGAGTCTATATGCAAATCTGACTCGTATTCAAAAGGCTCACTCTCCCTGATATATAAATTACTATTGGAATACCACTCCAGAAACCTTCCGACTTACGCAACTAAATGGACTGATGAATTTCAAACCTGAATACCCCCTGACCACTGGGCAAGAATTTTCAGTAACATGAGCGTGCACACTTCATCCATAGCACAACTAGAATCGAATTTAAAGCTACTGTATAGATGGTACAATACCCCAGTCAGACTAGATGCTATTTATAGCCTCAGAGATAATAAATGTTGGAGGACATGCGGTGGAGAGGGAGATTATCAACATATATGGTGGACTTGCCCTTACATTAGCTAATATTGGAGAGAAATACAATTGGCTTTTAAACAAGCAATTAGCATTGAAGTTCCTTTAGACCCTACCATATTTTTATTCAATAACTTACCCAAAATTAAATGTAAAATAAGACAGAGGCTACTGATCCTATTACTCAATTGCGCTAGGAGACTAATCCCTAGGACATGGAAAACAGCAGAGGTTCCTTCAGTCACAGAATGGCGCTCCTTAGTTAATTATAATTTGTCAATGGAAAAATACCATTATGCTATTACAAAAAGATTGGATGATTTCTTAGACATAAACTTCATATGGGAAGAATACTGTAACTCTATAAAACATAACGGGCAAAATATAACCCATTCATATTCTATAGGATTTTGTGATCTTAGTTGATAAGGTCTAATGTTACAATGTAAAGAGATACACTATAGTGAGTAATAAGTCAAACAGTTGTAGTCTTCATTAATGTACACTCACCATAATTATTTGGATGACTTTCTAATGTTGTCATGACTATTTTGCTTTGCTTGCATCCTCATCCTGTGACACAATGAGCATACTGTAACCTGTGTTGTTTCTTTGTTTATTTGTCTATTTCTGTACTATTCTTCTTAATAAAGAAAAATTTAAAAAAAAAACTAAAAAAAAAAACTATATTAAATTAATAATTAATCTACCCTAACTATTAGACTAAAATTACATTAAGCTACAAATTAAATTAACTATATGACATATTTAAACACCTAACCCTACTCAAATAATTTAAATCCACAATAAAAATTACAAATTTACAAAAAAATAACAACTAAGTTACAAAAAATAACAAACACTAAGTTACAAAAAAAATAAACACTAAGGTACACAAAATAAAAAATAAATTATCAAAGATTTAAACTAATTACACCTAAACTAAGAGCCCTATGAAAATAAACCCCCCCCCCCAATTAAAAAAAACTCTAACCTACAATAAACTACAAATAGCCCTTAAAAGGGCTTTTTGCGGGGCATTGCCACAAAGAAATCAGCTCTTTTACCTGTAAAAATACAAACAATTCCCCAACAGCAATACCCACCACCCACACACCCAACCCCCCAAATAAAACCCTAGCTAAAAAAACCTAAGTTCCCCATTGCCCTGAAAAGGGCATTTGGATGGGCATTGCCCTTAAAAGGGCATTTAGCTCTATTGCAGCCACGGAGCATCCTCTTCTTACAACGTCTTCTTCCCAAATGAATGTTCCTTTAAATGACGTCATCCAAGATGGCGTCCCTTAGATTCCGATTGGCTGATAGAATTCTACAATCGGAATTAAAGTTGAAAAAATCCTATTGGCTGATGCAATCAGCCAATAGTATTGAACTTCAATCCTATTGGCTGATCCAATCAGCCAATATGATTGAGGTCACATTCTATTGGCTTATTGGAATAGCCAATAGAATGCAAGCTCAATCCTATTGGCTGATTGGATCGGAATCTAAGGGACGCCATATTGGATGACGTCATTTAAATGAACATTCATTCGGGAAGAAGACGTCGAATGAAGAGGATGCTCCGTGTCAGATGTCTTGAAGATGGAGCTGCTGCGCGCCGGATGGATGAAGATAGAAAATGCTGTCTGGGTGAAGACTTCTGCGGGCTTGGATGAAGACTTTGGCCACTTGGATGAAGACTTCTGCCGGCTTATTGGAGGATGGATGTCGGATCTTCAAAACTGTAAGTGGATCTTCAGGGGGTTAGTGTTAGGATTTTTAAAGGGTTTATAGGGTGAGTTTTATTCTTAGATTAGGGATTTGGGCTGCAATAGAGCTAAATGCCCTTTTAAGGGCAATGCCCATCCAAATGCCCTTTTCAGGGCAATGGGGAGCTTAGGTTTATAGAAAGGTTTTTATTTGGGGGGTTGGTTGTGTGGATGGTGGGTTTTACTGTTGGGGGGTATTTGTATTTTTATTTACAGGTAAAAGAGCTGATTTCTTTGGAGCAATGCCCCGCAAAAGGCCCTTTTAAGGGCTATTGGCAGTTTAGTTTAGGCTAGGGTTTTTTTTTATTTTGGGTGGGCTTTTTATTTTGATAGGGCTATTAGATTAGGTGTAATTAGTTTAAATATTTGATAATTTCTTTTTTATTTTGTGTAATTTAGTGGTGTTTTTTTTGTAATTTAGTTTAGTATTTAATTAATGTAATGTATTTAATTGTAGTGTAAGGCTAGGTGTTAGTGTAAGACAGGTTAATTTTTATTTTACAGGTAAATTTGTATTTATTTTAGCTAGGTAGCTAGTAAATAGTTAATAACTATTTACTAACTAGTCTACCTAGTTAACCCTTTAAGGACACAGCTTTCAGTTTGTTCAATTGTTTTATGATGGAAAAATTCCGTCATATGTCCTTAAGAGGTTAAAATACATACAAACTTGCCTGTGAAATAAAAATAAAACCTAAGATAGATGCAATGTAACTATTAGTTATATTGTAGCTAGCTTAGGGTTTATCTTACAGGTAAGTATTTAGTTTTAAATAGGAATTATTTAGTTAATGATAGTAATTTTTATTTAGATTTATTTTAATTACATTGAAGTTAGGAGGTGTTAGGGTTAGACTTAGGGTTAGGTTTAGGGGTTTATAACTTTAGTCTAGTGGCAGCAATATTGGGGGCAGCAGATTAGGGGTTAATAACAGTAATGTAGGTTGCGGCCATGTTAGGTACAGCTGATTAGGGGTTAATAATATTTAACTAGTGTTTGCGATGCGGGAGTGCGGCAGTTTAGGGGTTAATATGTTTATTATAGTGGTGGCGATGTCCGGAGCGGCAGATTAGGGGTTAATAATTTAATTTTAGTGTTTGCGGGAGGGCCTCGTTTTAGGGGTTAGTAGGTAGTTTATGGGTGTTAGTGTACTTTTTAGCACTTTAGTTATGAGCTTTATGTTACAGCTTTGTAACGTAAAACTCATAACTACTGACTTTCAGTTTACGGTATGGATCTTGACGGTATAGGCTGTACAGCTCACTTTTTGGCCGGACAGGCAAACTCGTAATACCGGCGCTGTGGAAGTCCCATTGAAAAAGGACTTTTTGAAAGCTGCGGTAGTTACATTGCGTTACCGCAAAAATAGTGTGCGGTACAGCTATACCTGCAAGACTCGTAATACTAGCGGTAGTAAAAAAGCTGCTTTTTCACTCATACCGCAAAACTCATAATCTAGCCGAGTGTTTGGTAAGTTAGTTTTTTTATTGTAATGTATTTATTTTTTTAAGTAATGTAAGTTTTTTATTTAGGTTAAGCTTAGGTTCTAATGTTTAAGGTAGTTAGTATAGTTTTTATTTAATTTATGGGTAATTTAATTTGGGTCAAGTTAGAGGGTTTTAGGTTATGGGGTTTAGTTGTTAGTTTATTATTACTTTGAGTTGTACGGGATGGTGGTTTAGGGGTTAATAGTTTATTTATATAGTTTGCATTGTGGGGGATTGCGGCTTAGGGGTTAATAGTTTCTTTAAATAGTTTGCTATGTGGGGGATTGCAGTTGCCACGGTGCAAGGAATCAGACGGAGACGAGAAGTGCAAAAATAATCACACCTTTATTAATAGCAAAAAATAATAAAAAGTCCACAAGTCAAATAACAAGCCAGGAATCAAAACCAGTGCTGGTAGTCAAACGAGCCGAGTCAGGAGCCAAAGCGAATAGTCAGACGAGCCGGAAACAGGAACAAGGAAAACAGCAGAGTCAGGAACAAGCCAGGGATCAGGAACCGGGAAGGACGTCAGGCAGCCAGGTAATACACAGGAACTCTAACAAACAGGTCAGAGACAATGCAAAGGCAAAGCATACTGAACAGAGGCCCTTTAAATAATAAGTGATGACATCACAATTCTGAGACTGCATCCTGTCTCACATGGATGATGCACACCAGTCTGGCCATAAAAGGAAGTGCAGGAATTAAGCAGCATCCCCCACAATGCACCATAGTCAGGAAGAGAGGTGAGTAAAATGGCTGCCAGCAGCACATGGCAAAAACAACAAGGAAAAAACCCTGACAGCAGTAAAGGAGGTTAACAGTTTATTTATATAGTTTGCGTTGTGGGGGGGGGGGTGGCGGTTTAGGGGTTAAAACTTATTTGCTAGCAGAAAAAACTATTTGCCATGCAACTTGAAACGCCCTCTGTATTCTGGAGATTAAACATATTGAGTACATTTACAGTTACCAAACCTAATTAACTTAGATATATAGAATATTGTTACATAGACACTCTTATTCACAATATTACAATGTATGCATCAAACCAAAATTAAAAGAAAATAAATATAGAACATCTAAAATATATAATATCTGATGAGTACATTTTTTAAAATGCACCTTTAACACTTGTAATTTAAATACCAAACTTCCTAACAATTGCAGTACGTTAAGATTTCAGGAATAGTTAAATTCGCACTATCCATAGAACCCCTAGCCTGCCTCATCAGAAATAACAGACTCATATAGGGCCTAATAGTAGGCCAAAAATAATATAAAATCTCATTGTTTGTGGATGATATCCTACTAACAGTGACCTCACCTATTTTTTCAATACAACTTCTTATGACCGATTTTGATAGATACAGCAGATGGTACAGTAGATTCTCCATAAACTACGACAAATCCGATATTTTAAATATATCGGCCATCCCCCCAAACAATGCAAGACATAAATAGATCAACACTCTTTAATACCAATACTAAAACAATTAAATACCTAGGAATCCCACTAGCAGACAACATCCCAGACATTTTCAACTTAAATTACAAGCCTTTTACCCACCTGCTCTGTACAACGCTCTCCTCCTGGCTTACACACTTAGGTTTGTCATGGCTAGGTAGAATCGCTGCTCTAAAAATGACAATTTTACCTAAAATCCTTTATATATTTCAAGCAGCCCCAATACCTCCCCCAAGTCATATATTCTATCCCTGCAATCACTCTTATATCAATTTATCTGGGAACACAAACAAGCCAGAATCAACAAAACCATTTTATACAGACCTAATGATAGAAGTGGCCTGGGCACACCAAATATTGTATTCTAGTATTATGCCACCCACTTATCTTGTATTATCCAGTGAAACAATCATCCCCAAGATAAATTACATTACATATCCGCCCATCCTAAAAAAGACTTCAAGAGACCCTTGACACTATTTGAAGAATTGTGCTCTACACATATCCTTTCAAAAGGTACATTAGGAATCTCATATAAAAATGTAATGATATCACCTCACCATCCCTTCCCACTTTCTCAACCTCATAGAATAAAGTTAAATATTGACATTACAACACAACAGTGGCAAAAAATATTTTTATATACTAAAAAATCCTCAATGTCAGTCTCCATTCTGGAAACCAACTACAAGTTTCTCTCACGTTGGTACATGACGCCAGTACAACTTAAAGCTATATACCGCTCTACCTTCGATATGTGCTGGAGAGAATGTGGTGGAATTGGGTCACTAAGCCACATTTGGTGGAACCAAGAGGTGCTTAAACCATTCTGGTTACAAATAATACATTATATGAACACAACATTACATTACTCTATCCCCACTGATTATCTTACTTAATTACCCACCCAAACGAACGTGTCTATATAAATGAACTTTATTTAAACTAATATTGAACAGCGCAAAACGGCTTATGACGAGCTTCTGGAAAAAGTCTCAAACTCCCTCCTTTTTAGAATAGAAACAACTAGTCACCAAAACTTTACAATTAGAAAAGTCACAGTATATCAAAATGGGGAAAATAGTCTTCTTCCTTAATGTAGATTTCTATTGGAATGAAACCACTTAAAAACATCATGGACTTAATGGCAGCAATCTCACCTGGGATCCCCACTCAGTAAACTATTCCCACTTGATCATATACCCATAATCAAACTAATAATGTTAAACACTCTGTACTTACCTATAAAGTTATAATGTCTTTATGGTTGTAATCCACTTATGTAGTGAGAGCTTGCATAAAGTGACTAATAGAAAAAGTGAGTCACATTACAATATTATGCTTGATATTTATTATGACTGCCCATCTTTAAACTGCTTTACTTTAATTCTCAATGTACGGCATTAACTTGTTCTGTAAATTTTCCTTTTTAAAAAATTAATAAAAATACAAAACTAAAGAAAAAAAGATTCCAGGAAAAAGATATAAATTAGATGAGTTAACAGTTCCCTTGTCAAAAAGGATGATCTTCTCTGGAATCATCCTGAAGTCATTAATGACTCCAGACCAGACTAACCTATCGTTCATTCATTGTTTTGCCATCAGAAGCTATTCTGAAATATGCACACAGGCCAAAATATTTAAATGAAATAACTCTAGAGACTTCAAAGAAAATATACTTGGATGACTTTCTGATGATTTCATTGTAAAAGTTTGATTATCTGTGATGACTACAAGACTATTTCAGAACATTTGCAGGATGGGTTGGTATTACTTCAGGATGGCTTCGTGAAAACTACAGGATGGCTGGATATTATTTCAGGATGGCTTCCTGACAACTATAGGGTGACTTGGTAATATTTCAGACTGGTTCTATAACAGCTAAATGATTGATTGGTCAGAGACTGCATCAGAACTAAAGCGAAGCGAAGGGGGTAAGACGCACAGCGATTGCAGCATTAGTAAATAAATATGTATATGCTTATATACATATATATTTATGTGTTAATATGTCTATATACACGTATTAACACATAAATATATATGTATATAAGGATATACATATATATTTACTGGGAACACACAATTCCCATAGACTGCAATATAACGGCACTTTTCAACTTTAGACCACAAAATCTGCCTAGTGCAGTTGTTTTGTTTTTTAAAATGATAAAAAAAAATGTATTAATAAAAAACTAAAATCAGCCTGATGAAACAGCCATTGTTGGGCTGAGAAACGAATTGCTTTTATTATATTATTTTAAATAAAGTAAGTATTTTTTATATACTTACCACTTGCTGCTGGACTATTTTTTCTACAACCCTTGCCTACTACTGTTCACATCTCTATCTGTGATCCTGAGGAGTTCCAGATCTATGGTTAAAAGTCTGCTGGTTGACTGTATTGAACCCAGCTTGCCCAGTTTGCACCAGAGAAGGTGCTCAACCAAATGTGAGTGCAATATACATCATTACATTTGATCTTGCCTGTACAAACATTACTAGGCCATAAAGGCACTTTTGTGTCCTTATTATCTGCAGATTACTGAACATCCACCGGAGGTCAGTCTTCTAGGTTACTGCTAATTGACCCCAGACCGCCTTATCTGCACCACTAGGGTTGCTGCACCAAATGTGAGTGTAGCCAACCCCCCAAATAAATTCCTAACAAAAAAAAACTAAGCTGCCTAGACCTGCAACACCATCTACCCAGTGTGGACTTTTATATTATTATCTCTTGATGAGACTAAATCTGTGTTTTGAACTGTAGATTACACATTCACTATTTTTGTATTTTATTATAAATCATTATCTTGTTAGTAAATGGGCATCCATTTTAACACATTTGTATCATATTTAATATCACAATCCTATATAGACACACTATTGTCTTTCCTTCTGTGATCAAGAGGTGTGTGTGTGTTCACACACCACCATTGTTGTGTACTTACATATACACATCTCCACCTCGTTTGTGTGTGTGTGTGTGTGGGCGTTTGGGTGTGTGTGTATATATTTGCACATCTACATATGCCACACAGCCCTTATTATTTCACTTGACCTATGCTTTTATCCATCACACGACTACATTGCACATAGTATTATAAGCCCCCCCCCCCTATGTTTTCTTTTGCACTTATTAATAAGTTAAATCATAGGTAACCCCATTACTGTGAGTTAAATTGGACTGATGACTGAATCATTATGGCTGCACCTGCTTGAGGCCAATGATTAATTATGATCTGAAAAAAAAAGACGTGTCTATCATAAAAAGTACCCCCAAGAAGGACATAAGAAAGGAATATAACAGCATTATAAGGAATGTAAATCTTTAGGCTTTCAAAAGATACAAGCACAAAGTTGTAGTCTTCATGCTGACAATTTTCAGTTTTTTGATTAAATTGCTGGGCACAACTACAGTAGCATGGTTACTACTCATCATGCTATCATTTTCTCCTGTGTTATCAGATTCTTACTGGTTCTGATTAGTCAAGCTCCACATCTTCAAACTGGTTCCTGCCATCTTGAAGCAAATACAGTATATATTATTGCACTGGGAGACAGAAGTTTTGCACATTCCCAGATCAGTGCTGATGTTGGCTTTTCGACAGCTGTATTGTGCACTTCCTGTTATCGTGCATGATATGGAGCTGGAAAATTACATTTTTGCAGTGGCTGCATTGATCTGTATTATTCCAGTGCCATTTTTATATATGTTATGTAACTTTTAAATTAATTCACAGAAAGAATGCTCTAAGCTACATAATTAAATGAAAGTAAAAATTATTTTAAATATTTTAAAACACACAAAGCTTCACAGAAGAGAATAAAGGTGAAGCGGGCTAGAGAAAAGTTTACGCGTTTCAGTTAAAAGCCATAATCATAGCCTGTTTGGTCTCCCCACCTGTACATCTCTTAAAATCCATAAACACACTCAGATTGGCTAAAACAGAATCAAATGACACATCCTCCATTTTCATTCAAGAAATAAGTACATGGATTAGAGCAATGTACATTGTATCTTAGAAAACTATCAGGATCTTAAAGGAACGTGAAACCCAACATTTTTCGTTCATGATTCAAAAAGAGAATACAATTTTAAACAACTTTACAATTTACTTCTATTATTTAATTTGCTTCCTTCTCTTGTTATTCTTTGCTGAAAGATTTATCTAGGCAAAGCTCAGGACTCGGAGCAGCAGATAACCTAGGTTCTAGCTGTTGATTGGTGGCTGCATATATATATATATATATATATATATCGATTGTGATTGGCTCACCCATGTGTTTAGTTAGAAACCATTAGTGCATTGCAAATGAAACCAAGAAAATGAAACAGACTAGAAAAATTTGAAAGTTGTTTAAAATTGTATTCTCTATCTGAACAATGAAATAATACATTTGGGTTTCATGTCCCTTTAAAAAATTGTTATTCATATCTGTAAAATGTAGCTATTTTAATATGTCTCAATTAATTACAAAATCAGGTTGGTATATAATTGAAAACACTGATCACTGCTAACATAATTGCACTCAATATAAAGTATATCTACAAACTAATACAATTTGTCAATAAACAAATATGGTTTTTTAAAAATACAATTCTACTCCCACTTCTTGTTTCATAGGGGCCTATCTATCAAGCTCTGAATGGAGCTTGAGGCCCCGTCGCCAGAAACAGCAGTTATGAAGCAGCGGTCACAAAGACCACTGCTCCATAACCCTGTCCGCCTGCTCTGAATTCAACCCGATCGTACTCAACACCCCCTGCTGGCGGCCGATTGGCCGCGAGTCTGCAGGGGGGCGGCGTTGCACCAACAGCTCTTGTGAGCTGCTGGTGCAATGCTGAATACGGAGAGCGTATTGATCTCCGCATTCAGCAATGTCTGTTGGACCTGATCCGCACTGTCGGATCAGGTCTGACAGATATTTGTTAAATATGCCTCATAATCTGAATTTAGACCAAAACTCTTGTTCTTAATTTAAAGATCCAATGCATCTGTGAATGAACTTATTCTTATTATATTTGTTGAACAGCTCTTAGCTCTGCTGTACAATCAGACCTTCAATGTATCCAAGATCTTATCATCCCTGAGCGCCTGAAGGAGCACGCTGAGAGTAAATGACTCTTGTGGGATCCGATTCTTGCAGTGGGTTGAGGTACATTACAGGGGTTACTCGAAACAGAGCATTTGGAAGTCGCCTATTCATCCAAGCAAAGAGGACTGGAGGATACCCCTAGAGTAGCGGAATGCTCCATACAGTGTCCGCATGTCAGTGTGCACACATTTTTTTGTGCTGCAACTAAGTCATGCATCTTACACAACGGATGGTCTGATTAATATCTTCATACATTAAACTTTATATTAATTTTCCTTGGAGAGTTATTTCCACTTGTGGTTTTGGATATAACTTTTAAACTCTGAATAAAAACTGCAAAAATGTAAAGCTTTCACTCTAATGTGTGTACTAAAGAGAACCATGCAATACAGCTACGAAAAAACTAGTAACATCACTGATCTGTGAATGTTCACTATTTCTGTCATGAGCAAGAATAATTAAGTATGAAAATGCGGAGCTCCACTAATCAGCAGCTGTAAAGTGTTAAAATAAATGAAAGGTTCTGAAGACAGCTGCAGACACAGGAGGAAAACAATAGCATGGTAATAAAAAGTGGAATTGTAGGTGCAGTATCGACCTAACGCATTTAACATTGGGCTTGCAATATTGTAATGGAAATGCAACTAACTAAAAGAAGGAAACCATACTCAAAAATGCTTGCAGTCTAAAAGAAAATGGCTTAGTTTAGGATGCACTTGACAGTGAAGGTTGTCAAGATTTGGTCACTACCAAGGAGATTAATGCAATTTATGAAAAAGCAAGAGTAATTATAATAGAATATACTTGTATATTCACAATAACCGCAATACTGGCTCTTCTTATTAACTTTAGATAATTAGCATTATCTATCTTACATTTCAACCATTCATTCACAGCCTTTAGCATTGTCATCTGATGCTGTAATTGCACTTGATCACTGTTACCGAGTTAGGACAATCAGATAGATGAATGGGAATCATGTTATTAACAAGCAGCATGATTTCCTTGAACTACTTTAAAATATGAATTAGGCATATATAAAAGCAATTTCCCAAGAAAAAATAAATACATTTATGAGCATACCCCAGTATGCAATGATGGTGTTGCATTATGTCCATATGAGAGGAAACATAGTGGGCGCAATCACATATACGGTGCAGGTTTCGGTGCAAGCGTGGGGACCCGCACCGCCCGTAATTTCACCTTGTACAACGGGGTATTACATATACTGCGCCGTTAGATGCTAAAGTGGCGTAAGTAGGACAAACTGGCGATCTTCCGAAATGTGCGCAAATACACATTTTAGTCGTCGCAAGTAACTTACGCCAGTATTTTGTCCACAGAAAGTCTCAATAAAGAGTAGTTTTATGCAAATTAGGCTAACACTTGGAAAAATGAACCGCGACTTCATATAAAAATGCGACACGTAATTACGCTATTCAAAATTCATATATAAACCCATGCGCAGCTGACATTTTCTTCAGTGTGTTTGGATTGTTCTTTGAGCTACAGCACACTACAGTGGAGTGGAGGATTAGTCAGAGTAGTGAGAGAGGCGGAAATAGAGGAGTTAGTTAGGTCGCATTGTTGTTTGATTAAGCTTGTACACTTACACATATTTTTACATATTGCACACATTTTGCATACATACATATACAAATACACGACACTTTTTTTTCTAACACCTCACACATTTTATTTCAATTTTACAGTGTGATAGGCTGAGTGTTTGGTTGTGATTGTGTGTGATTGAACTGGGAGTGAGTGTGTGAGTGTGTGTAGTATGAGGATGGCAGGGAGAGGTAGGGGGGAGGGGAGGAGGGGAGAGGAGTGGCAGGGAGAGGAGTATTGTAGAGGACAGGAGGAGCAGTGGGGTCCCCGTCAGGGAGTAAGTGGAGTGGGGAGAGCTAGAAGGAATGATGGGAGGGGAGATGCCCGAGAGCCCCAGAGACCAGGCACATCTAGGAGAGGGACAGAGGGTGCACATGGGGACAGAAGGGGGGAGGAGGGAGAAGATAGGGAGGAACCCACACCAGGGACATCACAGGGAGCAAGCCAGGTGTCCATGGAGGATGAGAGGCTGAGATGTTCCAACTTCTCATTCAATGAAAATGTTGCCCTAGTCCAGGCCATCATGGACAATTGCAGTGCCCTCTTTGGGCAGGAGAAGGGCAAAGGCAGTGCCAAAAGGCAAAAATCAGCATGTTTGGCGGTAGAGGATGCCGTCAACAGTGTGGCCCCACAGAGGAGAACTGTTGAGGGCCTTGAAAAGCAGAAGAATGACTGCAAGAGGTGGGTGAAAGAAAAGATGGGGCAGGAAGCTATGCACCAGAGGGGAACAGGTGGTGGTCCATCCCTGGACATAGAATATAACACCTGGCAGGAGATGATATGCAGGTCCCTGAGTATCACAGCAGTCCGTGGACTTCAGGGGGCTCGTGGCTCAGGGGCTGCAACCACAGCACATCATCCCACACACCAGTATTATATGTATTTGAGATATAACATCCTTTAATATAACACATTCATGTACACAATGAGGAGCATGGTATTTGGCCTACTAACAAAAACATCTACAATTATATTTGACATTAATGCTACTTAACACAATGCAATTCATGATATGAGGTGGAATAGTGCAATACTAACATGTCTTAGAGTAACACAGGCCACAAGCCACATTTAGAGTTTTCAGTAAATGGACACTATAGCCATCACAATACTTTTAGTAAAATTAAAAATTAAAAAGTAAAGTAAAAAAGTAAATTGTGTGACCATCATTGACATGTACACATAACTATTGTATGAAACACATACCTGTATACTGAGCATATTAAAATCCCTCATATCACAAATCACAATGTGCACATGCATGTTATAGAGTTTGACATGAGAATCAGTATAGGCCCTAGCATGTATCAATGTACATTGTATGCCCACATGGACATATATATGACTGTACTAATCCCTCTCATCATTTGACTCCTCCACAGAACCTCCTGTCACGAGGATACAAACAGGCATGCCACCACCACCACCACCACCACCAGTCACAGGCATGCAGCCACCACCACCAGTCTTCAGGCAAACACATGAACAGTATGCTCCCAGGCATGAGCATGGTTGGATGGCTTCAGTTGAGGACCCAGGAGTGATGCCACCACCATTGCCATATGACCCCTGGCAAGATTCCTGGCCAGAGGAATATTCTTCTTTTGGCTTTGAGGGGGAGCCAAGACAGCCACAAAGGGTCCATGTATTTACCCCCCCCCCCCAGCACAATCTCAGGGCAGTCATGGCTTTTACACACAGACTATGTCACAAGAAGTGCAAACTGGACAGGCTGAGTGGTCACACACTGGTCATCAGTTGGACTATCAATCCACCCTGAGAGCTCCACCATCCGCTTCACTTGGGAGAGCGCCACCATCCTCATCACTTGGGAGAGCTCCACCATCCTCATCACTTGGGAGAGCTCCACCATCTGCAGATGAAAATATAGCTGAAAGTACTCAAGCACCAGCAGATGCAGCTGAACCTGTCCCATCAGAACCAGCAGATGCAGCTGAACCTGTCCCAACAGAACCAGAAGATGCAGCTGAACCTGTCCCAACAGAACCAGCAGATGCAGCTGAACCTGTCCCAACAGAACCAGCAGATGCAGCTGAACCTGCACCTCAGGCAACTAGAAGCCCTGCTGCTCAAGAGCTTGTGGATGCATTGTATTCTCCCCTGAGTGAGGAATACATTGCACTCCAGAGGAGGCTCATAACAAGCTCTGAGAGCAGACAAAGAGGCCAAGAGAGGTTCTCCAGGAGCCAAGAGAGGAGACAACAATGTAGCATAGAGCTACAGAGGGACATGGCAGCATCGTTAATTGCAAGTGTTCATAACCAAGCACAGATGATGTGAATTTTGTGCAGATGGACAATAGATGGCGAGAACAAAATCAACTCTTGGTTGTGTTGGTTGAGCACTTTACACACCAGCAGGACACTGCCTCCAGCCTATCATCTGTGGCCAACACACCAGCAGAAACAGCAGAATCTTCTCAAACCAGGAGAACAATGCAATCCACTACAGTCACCTCAGCTCCCTCATCCAAGAAGTCAAAAAATAAATAAATATTCTTATAGTTCACCATAAATCTTGTCTTCTGTTATTTACCATATAATTGTCATCCACATCCATGTGAGTTGTGTTTTAGTACACTAATATTGTTAAGACATATAATAAGACCTGTGTGGAAATGGCAAAAAAAAAAGGTAATATTATCCTGTTTATGACATATTCTTGTACTATAACTCACATCCACAATAGTTGTTTCTGAAGGGTACATATAGTAATATTCACTTCTAAGATGTAAATCAATGTATCTCACATCCAATATAAATTGACACATTGGTATACAGTATATAGTAGTGATGTTACTGATAGGGTGGGCATTATCAGGTGTTTTAAGTCTGCAGGTGAGAGGTTGTGGTGTCTGTGATTGGTTTGACACAATTGCAAAGAGGCAGCTTTCAAGAAGGTCTTAGAAATTATCATATGAGCCATCCTAGGTTTTTCTTTCAACTAAGAATACCAAGAGAACAAAGCAAGTGTTATAATTAAATCTGAAAGTAGCTTGAAATAACATGCCCTATTTAGAAGAAGAAGGTTTTCTTTGGACTTGAATGTCCCTTTATATATTTTGGCATCAGTGCCAAGCTGTGTTAGCATTAGAATAAATTATACTCCAGTGTGTTCTAAAGAGATGAAGGTAATACAATTTAAAGTAAATAAGCAAGTATATGTCCACAATGTGATAAAGTACCTACATGCTCAATCCATTTGATTATGTTGTGGCTTGAAACTATTTCAAATACACAAATAAACCTTAAAAAGCAATATCATAGTATACTGTCCCTTTAACCTTGAGATGCTGCTTAAATGTATGTGTTTGTTAAGGCTTCCAGTGAGTTACGTTGCTTTTTTAGTCAGTGCAAAGGCGAGATGAGAATGGAATAGATTTTCTGAATTCTGCGCTTGTAAGTCCTTACGCTGTATATTGGATACCAAATTGCGCGTCTGTTCTATGTTAGTCTATGGTTAAAAAAATATGTCCGAAGGGTGAAATATATGCGCGTAACTTGTATGCTGCGCCGTATATGTAAAACCAAAATTGCATAAAATCTGTTGTCGCCGGCTTTTGCGGGTGACGCTGCATATGTGATCGAGCCCAGTGTTGGATTAAGTCTTCTGAGATTGATGACTACAACAGAAAGATAAATAAATAAAAGAAAGGAAATTAACCTCTTATATTGCAATTTATTAATATTCACATGTTTATTTTTTTGTCACTAGTCAGACAGGTATTTTTTTAAACAGATAAGCTACAGACAAAGGTGTTAAACGCATTACCGGTCAGAAGTCACAGAGAACAGCTGGTCCAGAGTGGAAACAGCCACTGAACCAAGCAGTAGGAGCAGTCGCATGTAATTTTTGCTTTAAATGGGCTAGATTACAGAGTTGCTGCACATGTGCAAATGGGTCAGCACTGGGATGTAGTAGAAGATTGATTTCAACATGGCAGCTCCCATGACAAGAGGGGTCAGGGAATAACCTCAATACTATGCTAATAAAATGTATTAATTGTTTAATGTCTTTTTCAAATTCAGCTCAGGTGAGCCAATGACAAGACAAGAGTAAAAGGTATAGCTACCAATCAACAGCTAGCTCCCATTAGTGCATTACTGCATTTGAGCCTACCTAGGTAAACTTTTTAACAAATGATACCAAAGAAACAAAGCTAATTTATCTGAGCCAGGAAAGTTTAATATTGACTTTCATGTCACTTTAACAAAGCGCACTATAGAACTGATCTTTAGGGTTACATGTACGAAGCAGCGTTAGCTGCTCCGGAGCCCTTGCGGTGCAGGTTCGCATATACAAACCTACTTCCCACAGTGTAATATTTTCTAGTGTTGCGCGCAAGCAAAAAGGGGCTCTTTGTATATGTCAGTAGTAGCGCTCATATTACAGGTTGAAAGTAAATGTGTTTGCTTGAGCACAATTAAATTTAACGAGCATCTAGATAGCGTGACTTCAGAGCTCTGGTTAATTGTTACACTCCTTTAAAAGGGAAAAAATAATTCAAAAATACATTTAAAAGTACAGTTACAATCATAAGAACACTCACCTAGATTACGAGTTTTGTGTTAGAGGCTGTGCGGTGCTAACGAGCAGTTTATGCTCACCGCTCACTTGCAGACAGCGCTGGTATTAGGGTTTTTTACAAACCCGGCGTTAGCTGCAAAAAAGTGAGGGAAGAGCAAAATTTTGCTCCACATCTCACCTCAATACCAGCGCCGCTTAAGTCAGCGGAAAGCAGGTAAAACGTGCTCGTGCACGATTTCCCCATAGGAATCAATGGGGGAAAAAAAATAACACCTGCAAAAAAGCAGCGTAAAGCTCCTAATGCAGCCCCATTGATTCCTATGGGGAAATAAAATTTATGTCTACACCTAACACCCTAACATGAACCCCAAGTCTAAACATCCCTAATCTTACACTTATTAACCCCTAATCTGCCGCCCCCGATATCGCTGACACCCACATTATATTATTAACCCCTAATCTGCCGCTCCGGACACCGCCGCCACCTACATTATAGTTATGAACCCCTAATCTGCTGCTCCCAACATCGCCGACATCTACATTTTATTTATTAACCCCTAATCTGCCACCCCCTATTTCCGCCGCAAGCTACCTACATTTATTAACCCCTAATCTGCCGTCCCCAACGTCGCCACCACTATAATAAAGTTATTAACCCCTAAATCTAAGTCTAACCCTAACACCCCCCTAACTTAAATATAATTTAAATAAATCTTAATAAAATTACTACAATTCACGAAATAATTCCTATTTAAAACTAAATACTTACCGATAAAATAAACCCTAAGATAGCTACAGTATAACTAATAGTTACATTGTAGCTAGCTTAGTGTTTATTTTTATTTTACAGGCAACTTTGTATTTATTTTAACTAGGTACAATAGTTATTAAATAGTTAACTATTTAATAACTACCTAGTTAAAATAAAGACAAAAGTACCTGTAAAATAAAACCTAACCTAAGTTACACTAACACCTAACACTATACTATAATTAAATGAATTACCTAAACTAAATACAATTAATTACAATTGAATAAAATTATCTAAAGTACGGAAACCCCCCCCCATTAAATTACAGAAAATAATAAAATAAATACAAGATTTTTAAACTAATTACACCTAATCTAATCCCCCTAACAAAATAAAAAAGCCCCCCAAAATAAAAAAATCCCTACCCTACACTAAATTACAAATAGTCCTTAAAAGGGCCTTTTGTGGGGCATTGCCCCAAAGTATTCAGCTCTTTTACCTGTAAAAACAAGTACAAATACCCCCCCAACATTAAAACCCACCACCCACACAACCAACCCTACTCTAAAATCCAACCAATCCCCCCTTAAAAAAACACTAACCCCTTGAAGATCACCCTACCAGGCAGAAGTGGACCTCCAGACGGGCAGAAGTCTTCACCCAACCAGGCAGAAGTGAACCTCCAGACGGGCAGAAGTCTTCATCCAGATGGCATCTTCTATCTTCATCCATCTGGCGCGGAGCGGGTCCATCTTCAAGATATCTGACGCGGAGCATCCTCTTCAAACGACGGCCGACGACTGAATGAAGGTTCCTTCAAATGACGTCATCTAAGATGGCATCCCTTCAATTCTGATTGGCTGATAGAATTCTATCAGCCAATCGGAATTAAGGTAGAAAAAATCCTATTGGCTGATGCAGTCAGCCAATAGGATTGAGCTTGCATTCTATTGGCTGATTGGAACAGCCAATAGAATGCGAGCTCAATCCTATTGGCTGATTGGATCAGCCAATAGGATTGAAGTTCAATCCTATTGGCTGATTGCATCAGCCAATAGGATTTTTACTACCTTAATTCCGATTGGCTGATAGAATTCTATCAGCCAATCGGAATTGAAGGACGCCATCTTGGATGATGTAATTTAAAGGAACCTTCATTCAGTCGTCGGCCGTCGTTTGAAGAGGATGCTCCGCGTCAGATGTCTTGAAGATGGACCCGCTCCGCGCTGGATGGATGAAGACAGAAGATGCCGTCTGGATGAAGACTTCTGCCCATCTGGAGGTCAACTTCTGCCCGGATGGGTAAAGACTTCTGCCCGTCTGGAGGTCCACTTCTGCCCGGTTGGATGAAGACGTCTCACGGTAGGGTGATATTCAAGGGGTTAGTGTTAGGTTTTTTTAAGGGGGATTTGGTGGGTTTTAGAGTAGGGTTGGTTGTGTGGGTGGTGGGTTTTAATGTTGGGGGGCATTTGTACTTTTTTTACAGGTAAAAGAGCTGATTACTTTGGGGCAATGCCCCGCAAAAGGCCCTTTTAAGGGCTATTTGTAATTTAGTGTAGGGTAGGGCTTTTTATTTTGGGGGGCATTTTTATTTTGTTAGGGGGATTAGAGTAGGTGTAATTAGTTTAAATATTTTGTAATTATTTTATTATTTTCTGTAATTTAGTGGGGTTTTTTGTACTTTAGATAATTGTATTTAATTGTAATTAATTGTATTTAGTTTAGGTAATTAATTTAATTATAGTGTAGTGTTAGGTGTTAGTGTAAATTAGGTTAGGTTTTATTTTACAGGTACTTCTGTCTTTATTTTAGCTATATAGTTATTAAATAGTTAATAACTATTTAATAACTATTGTACCTAGTTAAAATAAATACAAAGTTGCCTGTAAAATAAAAATAAACCCTAAGCAAGCTATAATGTAACTATTAGTTATATTATAGCTATCTTAGGGTTTATTTTATCGGTAAGTATTTAGTTTTAAATAAGAATTATTTAGTGAATTGTAGTAATTTTATTTAGATTTATTTAAATTATATTTAAGTTAGGGGGTGTTAGGGTTAGACTTAGATTTAGGGGTTAATAACTTTATTATAGTGGCGGCGACGTTGGGGGCAGCAGATTAGGGGTTAATAAATGTAGGTAGGTTGCGGTGATGTTAGGGCTGGCAGATTAGTTTTTAATAATATTTAACTAGTGTTTGCGATGCGGGAGTTTGGCGGTTTAGGGGTTAATATATTTACTATAGTGGCGGCAATGTCTGGTTCGGCAGATTAGGGGTTAAAATATTTTTTTTAGTGTTTGCGATGTGGGGGGGGCCTCAGTTTAGGGGTTAATAGGTAGTTTATGGGTGTTAGTGTACTTTTTAGCACTTTAGTTAAGAGTTTTATGCTACGGCGTTGTAGTGTAAAACTATTAACTACTGACTTTAAAATGCGGTATCAGTCTTGACAGGAGAGGCTGTACCGCTCACTTTTTGGAAGACTCGTAATACCGGCGCTATGCAAGTCCCATTGAAAATATAGGATAAGCAATTGACGTAAGTGTATTTGCGATATTTCCGAGTCTGGCCAAAAAAGTGAGCGGTGAGCCTGTTATTTCAAAACTCGTAATACCAGCGGGCATTAAAAAGCAACGTTGGGACCTCTCAACACTGCTTTTTAACCCTAATGCAAGACTCGTAATCTAGCCGACTGTTTTTTTTTGTTTTTTGTTTTAAATATTGCATTAAAAAGTTATAAGGGCTCAAAGATATGAGGTTCCAGGTATTGGAAAAAAAAAGGATTTCAAATGGCTTTAACATAGAGTTACATACGTATACGTACATGTCTAAATATGCATATGTATGTGTGTGTGTATATATATATATATATATATATATATATAAATGTGTGTTTATTTGTGTGTACATATGTATTTATATATTTATATGTGTATATATGTATTTACAGACGCATATACATATAAACACATAAATGCATATGTAAAAATATATAAACATACATATAAGTGCATTGGAGCCCTTTGCAGTCAAGTAGCTGAAAACATGTAAAATCATATTTTGCAATAATAAAGTGTTTAACTATGTATTTCACATTCCAATGTTCTTCACATGGGGGAATATGTTCTATGTATTTTTAAATATATATTCCTATATATATATATATATATATATATATATATATATATATATACATACAGTATCTATACCTATATTTAAGTATGTATATATTATACATTTATTATATATTTAAGTATATATATATATTATTTCATGTCTGGTTAGGGCACTTGAGAAAACACAATCGGGTGTAGTAAGGGTATTAATTTTTTATTCTACTTTTTTGCGCTCTATTTAAGTCTATGGGGGAATACATTAATGCAGTCACCATATTTGAACATCAGTTTTTTGTGCATGTCAGGTTAGTGCTTGTGCGAAAACGTTTAATAACTTGTAATATGCGCACTACCTGACACGTGAAAAAAGCCTCTATCTAGCAAGCTGGAGCGATAAATAGTACTCCACTAGTAATCTAGCTCTTTATCGGGTAAAGATTAAAAGAACTGTTTACTGGTAGAAACCTAGTGGGACATCAGTACAGTAGTAGAGCTGCGGTGCAACTTGACTGAATGTGGCAAATGGGTGTATTTATATTTCAGTCTTTTCAGTCTTAGTGAATCTCAATGTGTTTGCATGGAACAAAGATCTATTTATACATTGTAACTAGACTAAGGGGCCTATTTATCAAATGTCTGTCCGACATGATCCGATCAGCTGATCATGTCCGACAGACATCGCTGAATGCGGACATCATACGCTCTCCGCATTCAGCATTGCACCAGCAGTTCTGGTGAACTGCTGGTGCAATGCCGCCCCCTGCAGATTCGCGGCCAATCGGCTGCTAGCAGGGGGTGTCAATTAACCCAATCGTATCTGATCGGGCTGATTGCTGTTCTCGGCCTCAGAGCAGGAGGACAGGTTATGGAGTCTCGCCAGAAACAGGGGGAATCAAGCTCCATACGGAGCTTGATAAATAGGCCTTATAATCTGGATCCTGCAGTATGTGTTTAACCCTGATTAAAAGCCTGTTTAAATATTACTTTGAGTGCAGATTTTTTGCTGTTATTTTCCTGTATAGTAAAACAACCTTGCTTATATAATAATAAAAGCTCTTACCTTATATATGGTACGAGGTTTGAAAAAAGTGAGGCAAACCAGCTCAGGGCGTATGATATTAGTATGATATTAAAATATTATTTTGACCTAGAGTAAAATTTCCCTAAAACATGGTTAGCGGTTGACTAAGATTTCAAGGGTGATGGTTGCAAGCAAATGGATGTCACTTGATTCAAAGCACAGAATTCAGTAAGCTTGCAGTACTCAAGAAGCTAGGATTAATGTTTGTAATTTGATTGGCTCTATAATGCTGCTAGTGTACTCTTCCTTGTATTTTACATAGGGAACAGTACGTGCATTTCACTTTCATCATAGTCTAATTACAGTGGGCTTTTTTTAAATTTTAAGTTCTTACATTTGATAATGAATTTTGGTCTAGTATTATGATTTTTTCAGGAATGAAATAGCTATATATTTATATATGATAAATAATAGAATTCTCTGCTGTGCTAGATAATTTTATTATAGCATTTTGCTTGTGCAGACCCATGTATTTCACATCCACAAAGGTAAAACATGTTGTTATTCAGCTCTTTCTCTTTCTCTCTGGAGCTAAACATGGCAGAGATTGGCAGCTATGCTTCAATACCACCCCTAGTTGGCTTTGCAGTCATGTTTAGCTCAAAATCAGCAGTGCATTTGCTGGTTCAGAAGTATTTTGCTGCAATGATTCTGCAATATATCCCCTGATTTTATAACAAGGACAGAGACTCCTATTTTCTTAAATATTTTCTCTCTACCGCTCAGGCAGCTATTTAAAATAACAATACATTAATAACATTAATAAAACAGCCAAGAAAAGCAGCGCTGCACAGATAAACTAATGAAAACAAAGGTTGAGTAGTCAGAGATATGAGTGACCAATCAGAGAAGTCCCTCTGACCATATAGTGACCAGTATCCATTAAATCCTCCTCTTTTCTCTTTGCTGCTGTTGGAGTAACACAGTTTCTCATATTTACCAGTTAATGTATTTTATGTTTATTTAATAAAGGATTACTCTCCTCATGTATTTTTCCCCTTTAATTAGCTCCCTTAATATTATTGCTTCTATTTACTATTAATTATTTTCTTTTATTTTAATTTATTCTTTTGCCTTTATTGTATTATATCCATTTTCTTCTTGTTTTGTTTCACTCTATTTATTAGTTTTTAATAAATCTCTCTCTGTTTTATTTATTACAAATGATAAATTATTTTATTTTGTCATTTATTACTTATTTCCTTTGTTGATGCATATAGTGGGGGGGTTTCTTTCACTTTTTCTTTCTTTCCACCCCCTTTTTATGTCTTATTTTTATATCTTTGGTGTATAGGGGCTCTACTTACATCTCTGACCGCTTCTCCCTCTGTCAACAGCGTTTGCAGCAGCCATCTTCTTTACATGCTTCTCCCTCCTCCTCCATAATGACGTGTAGGCTTTTTTCCTGCCCTGTGATATCACCTCTTCATTCTGCCTCGCCAACGTCCTTTTTTCTCAGACCTGTCCCCGTCAGAAACACTGGCTGTTAAAACAAGGAAAGTTGTTAATTTGTTATAATAGTTACATAGTTGCTACTTCTTTAGAAATGTGTTATATTAAGATACCTTACATTTATACCTGCTACTGTTATTTTCTGCTAGCTCTCTGTGTTAGGTAATTATTTAGCATTATCTTTTCAGGAAGTGACTGAAAATGTGTCTGAACATTCTATAGAAAATCAAATTAATTAACCTATGCTGAATTACAGTCAGTACGTCAATATTGATATGCCTACAGAGGCTTCTTGCAAGACCAAAGTCATCAAAGGGAGTTAAAGGGATACTAAACTCAAATTTTTTTTTCTTTCATGATTTGGATAGAGCATGCAATTTTAAGCAACTTTCTAATTTACTCATATTATCAATTTGTCTTTGATCTCTTGGTATTTTTATTTGAAAAGCAGGAATAAAAACTTAGAAGCCGGCCATTTTAGGTTCAGAACCTGGGTAGCGCTTGCTGATTGGTGGCTGAACAGAAGCCTAATTTTATTGACTCCCAAGGTAAAGAGTACTACTAACACCTATACTAACACCTATAATCACGCACTAACCCAAAGCGTATATTCTAAAGTGCAAAACCCGACATAAAATAGCAAATTATGTTATATTTATTTTTAAATACATATTTTCATTTATATCTCTATATACCTATACCTATATATCTATTACTATAGAGATTAATATTTCCCCCCTTCTATCACATTTTTCCCTCCTTTCTGGATTTTTACCTTTGTTATATCATATTAGGATATATTTTTATTTAACCATATTTATTCTATTTCAGCTCTGAGTACTTCCAACCAAAGCTTCTAAGCTTCACATTTCATCTACAGAACCTTCAAGTCCTTCTGTCAGGGATATATTCAAGATGAATCAGCCTTCAAACCAGTATTCAAACCTTCACAAAGTATCTTCAAAGTTATGTGATCAAATTTCCAGTTTTACTTCAGATGAGGCATCTTCCATGAAGTATAGCAACAAAATGAACCTTCAAATTTTGTTCAGAATTTCATTTATTTTGTTATTGTTCTCAATTTTTCTGGTTCTTACAGGATTGTTCTGTCTTTTAAGTGAAAAGAACATTTTTTCTCTCTCACATTACTGGTCAATATATGATCAGTGCAACTTCTTTGATTGGTCACTCATATCTCTAATCACTCAACCTTTGTTTTCATCGTTCTCTGTGCTTTACTGTTTTCATTATCTGTTTTATTGATATTATTAATGTCTTAAAAGGTTAAGCAAAATATTTGTCTCTTTAATAAAATCAAGATTATTCCGTCACTACATTAGGACAATCAGAATTTATTTCCCAGGATGATATGTTTCATAAGGGCAAGCTAAAACATCATAGGGCAGTGTAAAAAAATCTGAGGTAGCTGTGCCTTCAATGCTTACCTGTCAACTTTAAAAAAAATAATTTTTATTGAGGTATACAAGGAGAACAAATAAGCATACAAGAATATACGTCCAATAAATCAGGGTTTCAAGACTTGTTATACAATATAATGTTAATCCATAAAATATAGATGCATCAAAAAATAATGTTCTGCACAAAAAAAAGACAGCCATCTAGAAAATAAATAGTCCAATATATCAGTTTTCTAAACATAGTATAAACTAGAAATAAATAAACACTTCCCTATTTGGTATTAAGAGGCCACTTTTGGACCTCACCTCCTATACCCTTTGTGGGGAATAATGGAAGATAAAGAAACATAAGGAGCCACTTTTGGACTCCTGATTAGTATTTTCAATTAATAATAAAATAAAAAAAATAAAATAAAAAAAATAATAGTTTCTATTATTACACTTACTCTCTGGGGTCAATTTATTATAGTGCAAACGGACATTATATGATGTAGCGTATCATGTCCACTGCACATCGATAAATGACGACAGCATACACTCTCAGCATTTATCATTGCACCAGCAGTTCTTGTGAACTGCTGGTGCGAAACCGTCCCCTGCAGATTCGTGGCCAGTCAGCCGCTAGCAGGGGTGTCAATCAACCCGATCGTATTTGATCGGGTTGATTTCTGTTCACCACCTCAGAGCCGGTGGACAGGTTATGGAGCAGCGGTCTTTAGAAGCTTGAATGCTCGCCGAAAACACGGGGCATCAAGCTCCATATGGAGCTTGATAAATATGCCCCTCTATGTATACAAAGATGTAATTATAAAACTTGAAGTATAACATAGCTATATGGCTGATCTTGACTGCGACTAAGATAAAGAAGTATAATTCATAGTAGGAATTATGGTATAAGATTAAGACAAGATAATTTACATAACATACTTCAAGATATAGACTGGGAGATCTATATTTTTTTATAGTTCCCATATAAGGCATAATAACTCCCCATCAGTCACATGCAAAATAAGTGTCAACTGTAAGAAGACTTTGTGATGTCATCATTGATCTGAACAGAAATATTAGGTTCAGAAGGTCACTAACAGAATATGAATGCACCTAAAAATTGAATCTTTAAGTTGTAGATGTGAAATATTTTGCTAGCAGCTGGTTTAAACTATGTTCCCAAAAAGGAAAAATTGTGTGGAGTAACACGTCTCTTCAGATCTATGTTAATATGTGCATCAGAATCCTGTTATACAGGTATGGGCCCTATACCCCACAACAAGGGATTAAATGAAACAAACTAGAATGAGACACAGAATAGTAATCAATCAATATATCTAAATTGCACATAGACGTTTGTGCATTGATATACAACTGTGCCTATCTTATTCTATCTAATTAGCTTAAGTGGTGGAGCACAAAAGATTATAAACGATGTCTGGGTTTATTAGCTTTGTTATGCTCGGTTATTATCATTGTTACATTATTTACAATATACCAGTTAGACTAAATTTCATTGCATTTGTTTTGATGTCTTTTCCCTTAAAGGGTTAGCAGGTTGGTTTCAATGTTTTTACATTTTTCTAAACTCTACTGCTATACCTGAAAGAGAACTGAGTATGGTATACTACACTATTATACCTGACATACTGGTAAAATTGGATAGTTCTCTGAATACTTGAAATGTACTTTGATTGGCAAATGTATACTTTGAGGTTTTTAAATCACACTATGTATACTTTTTTTAAATTAGCTGGATGGACACTGCCGTCCTTTAATAGATCATGGTTTAAATAGAATAAGGTTCCCCTCTTATGTATTGTAGGTATATACCCATGTATCTGCCTGATGTAAACCACTCCTTACTTTGGTATTCCTGAGTTGGGGGTAGGTAGGTGGATTTTTTTTATATTTAACCTATTAACAGGTGTTTATGTGATTAGCTCTGTTTTCAATCTTTTATTTTAACTCTTGATAAAGGTGCTGTGTCACTGGAACGAGTTGAGACTTTTATTATATGAGCTTTTTGACCATTAAACAGATAATGTTGTTTTTTATGAAGACTCCAGCGTCCTGAATAAAGTTCATCTTATTCGCATAACCCTGTGAGTATTTTCCATTTAGTGCAATCGTATTTTCTGGCTGAACTGCACTATGTTGGCTCTCATTTCCTGAGGTTACGTGTTTCAAGAAGTAGCAGATGAGAAAAGCTGGATTGATATAGCCCTGAGGAAATATAGTGCTGACATATAATTTTATAAATATATATATGCCACCTCGTAAATATTGCCTCTCCCAGTCTGTAGGACAGATAGAGCGAGACATCAAGCGGTTGCAAATATTCCAAATAGCAAAGGGTGTCAGGCTATACAACATACCATGTGTTTACTTTAAATAGGGAGCATCACAGTCCCCTGAAGCCCACCATCAATCAATAACAGGTAGTGGTCGAATACTGGAAGGCACTTTGGGGCTTCCCTTATGAATGTGTTTTTAATCCACTCCGTTTGATTCTCAGAGTTAGAGTGAAGTAATGCTAATGATGTTGTAGGTAATCCATTGTCATAGGGGGAATAAAAACACTCTCACATGATTAGTCGTTAGCCTCTGATTCACCAGGGCCTCCCCAAGAAACTTTTGCATCCAACTGAGATACCAATAAACATGGGCTCATTGGACTTCTGGTGGGCAGACCTAGAAGATGGCCGTGAGCTCATGTTGCTCTGTGAAATCCTTTTATAATCTTTACTAAATTGCCATCATTCTATGCCATCTGCATCTCCCTTGACAGATAAGGTGTCCGGGAACCTCAAGCAGATAGAAGTATTCTATTCTCTTCTTCCCTGAAAGGCATTTTACTAAAATAGAACCCACGAGGGACTTTGTATATGTTGACTCCCTGCCTACTGATTTTAGAACAATGAAATGAGAGTATAACATTGCTGCACAGATACGTACAGTCTTTATGCCCACATTTGACCATTTGTTCCACAGTTATGGGAGACTGCATGAAGCGGTTCATGCATATGGGAGGTCCTACCCTATAAAAATTGAACCGGCAAACCTGCAAGCCTGCTCTTCAGTACGAGACCTGCAAAACTTACTACCCACTCACCCGCAGGGGTCCATCATGACTGACGACTCAGATGTTCTTTGCTCTGGCCTGGCCGAGGGATCTTCCTCGTGTCATGGGATGGAAGATTTGCTTCCTCTAAACTCATCCACCCCTGGGGGGTTATTTGTGGCCTTCCCATCAAGTACTTCTTTGGAATCCTCGACTCTCGCTCTGTGTGTATCGCAGCAGGACACCGTGGCACCACCTGTGCTTGACTCAATACAGGATCCTTCCTCTCTACCAGATAACGGGCTAGCCTCTGAGATTAATTGCTACACTGCCTCTGTCAAGGTTTTCTTTGCTTGCTTAAACTCGTCTCCTACTCACACCCTGGCTTGTCCCTGCCACAATGTATGCCGGTTGGAACGGCAAATAGATTGTTATGAACAGCAATGGGACTCATACCCGTGGAATGGAGTCGGTTAGGTAATTATCCCGGAAGGAGACGATATCTTCTTACTTACCTTACGTATCTTGTACATCACTGGCTCAGCAACATTGACATTTTGCAATATCCTAATAACATTATAAGTTATATAACCCTATATTTTATGTTTATATGAGTGTTGAACACATTATAGTCTCATGCAGTGTGTTGCGTACATATTTTATTGTAGGTGCGTATGTATGCTAAAATGTTTTCTTCATGCAGAAGTATGATTACTTGCAAAGGCTATGTTATAATATGTACAGTGCAATATAACTCATTTTGGTACGGGGTGGTATTTTTTTGATCACCGTTCCACCTTAGCCCGGTTGGCTGATTGTTTTGTTTACTAGTTTTTTGTTTTTTGTTGTTGTTGTTTTTTTTTTGCCTGTTGTCGTGGCTGTTTTGACTAATCCCTCAGACATTCCCGTAACAGTTTACTCCATCTACTCTACAGACAGACATTGGAAGATTTGGGAGGATCCTTGTCTACCTGTACTTGTTTCTTATCATTGACAATGTATTTGCTTGTTTTAAAGGTAGATATACCTCTGTCAACTTGTATCTCATACAATGATTCTGCATAATGTATAATCTCTATATTTAAAATACTGCATCACGCACCCTTGATTAGAGCTTACCCCATACCATGCAATGTCCATGTTCTATGTTCTGTTTTTTTTCTTTTTTTTCTTACAATATCTTGCATTAGTCTTAATATGGTGAGGATTGTGGGAGGACATCTCTGCAACTGCTTTCTCAAGAATTTCAATGAAAACAGTATATAGAATATGGAGGATATTCAGGTATTCTTAGATTCTAGCTAGGTTTTACATGATAGGGAACTAAATTACTGGATAGTTTATATTTTAATTCACTTACTACTATCCAGCTCTCATTCTGGCATCTAGCACTTGTTTGTCTAGCCTGCTCTTAAATAGAGCTACCAGTTCGTACATTATCTTTAAACGGATGTAACTCCTTTATGTCGGAATTATCCTGGTTTGGTGCCAGGAATATAGTCTGGAATTTATACCTCTTTGAGCCTACTTGGCTAATTACATATATGATAAGTCTGAGAGTTCTATATACTTCTATCTCTGACACTGTATTACCCAGAAATGCTCTCAGTCATTAGGCTTGGATTTATTTAAATACACTTGAGGCACTACATTTAGTTAAACCCGATCACTATTGTCAGCCTTGTGTTTATTCTGTTTCCTATATATACAGGCCCATAGAAGCATTTTTTAAATTAAATTAAATTAAACCACATTAATTTATAGAATTCATCAAGCTATGTGCATCACTATTTAGTTCATAATTCTGATAATCTTTAAGCCCATGCAGAGACTATGAGGCTACATAAATCACAGGCAGCTAATATATCCTTACAATGTGGTACGGCCCTTAGCTTAGTATATTATAACCTTATAATCCTCTCCCACTTAGCTGGCTCTTAACCATTCAAATACCTAAGGGTTACTCTCATTAAAAATATTATAGATGCCTATCAACTCTGTCAAAAACTGTAGGGGTGGTTGGGATAGCTATGATGACAGTGAAGTTCTGTTTTATTGTGTGTTGTGTTGTTTGTTTAGGTTTTGTGTTACTGTATTAATATTAAAAAACTTAGAAGTGCAGGTGCAATAAGAGATGATATTCAACTAATTTTGCTATAACCCTCAGTGCAAGGATTATTCCATATTATAACATCATTCTAATTTCAAACATGTAGATTTCATATGTACTATGCTTTATGAAAAGAGGCCTCCGTTTCTTTTTGTATTTTATTATGGAAAATGTGCCACTAGTGATATTGTATCGACACTCAACATGTTCTCATTCCATGATATGAATTGTACTGTCACTGTAACTTTACCTGTCGATCTGGATACTTAATTGGTTGTACCTGTGTTATCTCAATAAAAAAGAATAATAAAAAAAAAAAACATGGGCTCATTGCCATCTGGAAACTCTTCTCTAAGTCCTAGAAGTGTTGGTTCTATTAACAGCTATACCTTGCTTCCATGCATCCAATGCAGCCATATTGGAATTTTTAGACATTGCTTAGGTCTACAACTATATTACATATGAAATTCAAAGTTAGCATTATGACATGCAGATATAAAAGTTATAGCAGTCTAACTGCAACTGCTGTACCTGGATGACCGGGGGGAGGTACTTGTCAGATTCCAAACATCTTAGTCCTACCTACTGTCTCTTTAAATCTTAGAACCACATTCCTAACATCTTAGTCCTGCCTACTGTGTCTTTAAATCTCAGACACACCCTCAATCAGGTGCTTAGCATTGTTTTGTAGTAGCTGTAAGCAACTGCTCCGACTCTGAGCCCTCTCTAAATTTGGATTACAACTGAATTTCTGTATTACATTTTGTCTGGAGAAAAGGTTATTTGCTATCCTACAACATAGGATTTGGATATTTGTAACTTCCAGTTGATCTTGCAACATTGTATCGGTGTTCTCAAACACTGAATCTCCTGTAGCTGCAGCTTACACAACTAATTGCATCACTGTTATAAACAGCGTTCCTCAGAAGCAGCTTTCATCATGATCAAGATTCACTAGGAATTATTCCTTATAAGATACTTCGTCAAGGAAACATTTACTTTCATTTAAGGATACAAGGAACTGGACTTACCTATATTAGCCGTTTCTAGTATTAACTTAAATTCCGATTAAATACAAGGATCTACAAAGGAAAAGTTTGCAGAGTTTCACCAACCTCTAATGTCATCGAACGGGTAATCTAACCTCTCTCTAATCAGAGTTTGGCTCCACCACCAGTACCTCGGGTAGCTTTCCGCAGCTCCTCACTAGGGCTCAGCAACACAGATGCTGAAAAGCCCAGTCTCATCAAGCAGAGGCAGAACTTGGCCCTCTTAATCTGAACTGGAAAGGTACTGATTGTTTCTTTAATCGTAACTGGCTAATTGTTCATCTGCATCAAAATACTGAGAAAGTAAATTCATTCCTCTGTTGATCATTGGGACTACTTCTATTAAGTTACACTTAAACTGTGGTACTGATAATAATTCCTTAAAAGGTAGTAACTGAAAAAAAGCATACATCACAGTGATCATAAGTTGTGTATATTTAATTAAGCAGTAAAATTAAAATATAATTATTACTGCACCTCCTCAATTTATTCATTTGGATTGAGAGTTGATATCAAAGTTTCCATTCACTAAAATTCTGGATACTCACTTACTCTTAGTAACTATCCTTTCTTTAGTGATACAAATAAAATATTTTTTAACGTAACTGAATCTGCAGTTGAGATCCACAGGAATCATTGTTATATTGTTACATTACTATAGAAGGCATTGTAAGGCTGCCGCCCAATTCTCTAACAGTCCAGACTAGGGCTCTCCACTAGTTAAGGTCGTCAATAATGGTATCAAACAGCGTAGTTTGAATTCTAGCATCACTGAATAATGTTCTGTAGAATGGATGACTCACTTAAAATTTGATAACTGGTGGATTATCCACTTGTTACACAGAGTTCCTATTTTTGCAGCCATACATGGATACTGCCCAGACTAATACCGCTACACCCCTACCTGTCAACTTTTAAAAAGTCACTGTGTCAGTGTACAACCAGAATTTGAAAAATAAAAGTTTACCACTGTAAGCGGTAAACTTCTAGAAAGAAGAGACTATGGGGCATATGTATCAATGTGCGAGCGGACATTATACGAAGTAGCGTATCATGTCCGCTGCACATCGCTACACATCGATAAATACAGACAGCATACGCTGTCAGCATTTATCGTTGCACCAGCAGTTCTTGTGAACTGCTGGTGCAATGTCACCCCCCTGCAGATTTGAGGCCAATCGGCTGCTAACAGGGGGTGTCAATCAACCCGATCGTATTCAATGTGGATTCCTGTTTTGTATCCTCAGCTCAGCATTGGCCTGTATATAATTTCAATAACATAAAAGTCTCTTTAGTGCTTGCTGTGTTTATAAAGTTATAGACATAAATGCAATTTTAGATACAGCAATGTTATTTGCTTGGTAAATAAAGCACATCATTTTGCTGACCTGACTGTGTCTTTGGTGCTTATTTAGCTAGCAAGCATCTTTGTTCAAGTTGCAATTGTTACGCACTATCTCTTAATTAATACTGCTGAGAATTTATTTTCCCTTACAGTAAATAAAGTAATAATAAACCATTTATTATGTTTGACTACCAGTTTTATTTCAGGAGGTTTGTTAGTGATAAAAGTGGAGTTCTACTCCGTGATTTCAATAATCCTCATAACTGGAACACATTCTATAACAATTATTTTAATTATTTCTATATCCATGTGTAATGGAGCACAAATCATAATTGAAACATACTTTAAAGAACTTTTAAATACAGCAGATTTTCATAATCAGCAAATGCATAATAAAAGTGCAATACCACTGAATTGTAAACAAGCAGTAGATTTTATTTTGTGACAAACATTTCCTGTATCACATGACAACTGTCAGCCAATTACAGACGCAAATTACGCACAAGTGCTGTGAATTGTTGTATGTTCTTAGGAGGAGCTTGTACCTCCTAAAATCTGCACATAAGCTAAATAATCAGATACTATTTTACTTTAATTGTTTCTTTTGCAAAAATGTATAATATTGTTGCAAACACTCTTGACATGTGGTACTCAAGACACCTGCACACTCATGGGCCTACCTTGATATCCTATTCAACAAAGGAAACCAAGAGTAAGAACCAAAATTTATGATGGAAGTATTTGGAAAGTTTTCTTTTTTTTTTAAATTGCATATTCTGAATCATAAAAGTTTAAGTATTGATATTTTTATTACAATTTTAAATTTGTATTACACAGTTTTTGCACAAAATGTAATGTAAGACAAAGTAATCCTGATCATTTCATTTATTTAACAAGAAAGGTTATTCAACACCAACTGGTCCTTGTGTAAAAAAATAAATGCTAATTTAGTTAATCAAATAGCACATTAACCAAATGTTACTATTCATTGGATTAAATTAGAGTACACATAAAGAAACTTGCCAGCCATGTTGAATCTACACATAACTTAAACATAGCCACCAATGTGAAGTAGGCTACACGCAGTGGCGGTTCTACACGGGGGCCTACAGTTGCCAGTGCCCCTGTAAAAATGTCCCTGCCCCTCCCCCCCCGTGCCCCCCCCTGAGCTGCCCGGTAATATCTATTAAAAATAAACGGGCATAGCTCTTAACAGGATTCATAGTGTGTTTCAACTTTTTTACGTCCAGACCAGGCCGCATCCAGCTGTATCCAACCTACCCTGCCCATGTTCCACTTCCACCCACAACCTGCACCCCTTCTAGCCTGCTACTCAGCTTGAGCAGGACTGAGTCCGGACTACTATTCTAGCAGACAGCAGGCACAGCTTGCTTCCTGATCTATGCGTGCTGTGAGACTGTCAGACGACACGTGATCTCACGCATGACGTCACGTCAGCGAGAAGACCCGCACTGTGAGGGGAGTATCAGTAAAACAGGGATGACCCAGGTGAGTTAGGGTTTATGGATGGTATATCTGTGTGTATTTGTGTGTTTATAGGGAATATATTACCTCATAAACAAAATAAGCTGCATCAGAAAATATTATGAATATATGAGCATTATACAGTCACCCTTTGAATAACATTCTGTGTATAATTGTCTGCAGCAATGTTATAAGCCAGACTGATCCTTGCTTCTACCTACTGCTGATGAAACCAAACAGCAATGAAATTAGGTTCACTAATTTTAAATATATCTGATGCATTTCTTATGTTTTTTATCTTTCATTTTTATTCTCTCCAAGAAGTTTTAGTTTGGACCATTCCAATTAATGTTTTCAGTTTTGTTTTTGTTTTTTGTGGGCTAGATATTGAACTAGGGGGTGATTGTCCCCATGCTGGTTATATATTACTAGAAAATATTAATAATGGTTTAGGTTTATGTGATCTGCTCTTAATTTTATCCTATATACCATATACTATGTAAATAGTGGGATTTTATAATATGATTTCCAACAGGTTATTCATTTATACCCTTATACCACTATTATGAAGCCTGAAGTGAATTAGTATAATATAATTACCTACAGGTCTCTCTTGTATGCCCATAAAAAATATTATGAAGGCTGCATGGGTGGGTATGCCCACAGATAGTTTTTTTATTTGCATACAAAGAGAGTAGCACTCTACCAGGAATGAAAAACAGCTCAGTAGCTTGTTCTATGGCCCGATTACCACCTCAGAGCAGTGTCTTTTAGCCCAGTTGTGCTTTTCACAGAGGAAAACTTTCCCAAAGTATATCAGTCTGATCCCGCCAAGTAAGATCAGTCCAGCCCCGAAATACCAGGCAATTCTACTCTGAACAAGGAAAATGACAACCCCAGATGATCGTTTCGTCCTTTTATGCCCACTAAACATTCTAAAGACTGAAGAACTGATTTGAGGTGCGTGCCTCCATGCTGTTCCTATGTTCGGAAGGTTTAATATGATGCTAGGGTTGCCTGCTGTCCAGTAAAATCTCCACAGAAATAATGTACAGTTAAATATCCAGTATTTTTAACTTAATTTCGATAAATAATAAATTCATTGAGTAAAGTAATCAACAGTATCTTCCTGTGTTAAAGGGACACTAAACCCAAATTTTTTCTTTTGTGATTCAGATAGAGCATGAAATTTTAAGCTACTTTCCAATTTATTCCTCTTATCAAATTTTCTTCATTCTCTTGGTATCTTTATTTGAAATGCAAGAATTTAAGTTTAGATGCCGGCCCATTTTTGGTGAACAACCTGGGTTGTTCTTGCTGATTGATGGATACATTCATCCACCAATAAAAAAGGTCTGTCCAGAGAACCAAACAAAAAGCTAAGATGCCTTCTTTTTCAAATAAAGATAGCAAGAACAAAGAAAAATTGATAATAGGAGTAAATTAGAAAGTTGCTTAAAATTGCATGCTCTATCTGAATCACGAAAGAAAAACATTGGGTTCAGTGTCCCTTTAAGTAGGGAGGGATGGTTACTTGTGAATTGAGACATATGCCTCTACATTGTTTTTCTTCTTCTAGTAGTTTGTTTCCATTTTTAATGTGCCCTTCTGATTAAACCCTGGCCCCACCTCGGCCCCCCAGTAAAATTTGTCTAGAACTGCCACTGGCTACAAGATCTAAAAATCCAGTACACTATTTAAAAGTACCCCAAAAAAAGAAAGATTGGGCAAAAATAGAAAGCATAAGAGAATTTCAAGGTCAAACCATTGCCAACCAAGAAAAACATCAGTATACGTTTCACATTTGCAAAAAAAACCAAAACACAATGATGATCACAAGCCTTTTCTGATAATGCTCTGTGGACAGATGAGACAAAAGTAGAAATTTTTAGAGGACACAGGTCCAGTTATTTCTGGTTTTAAGCAAATACAGCATTTTACAGCAACATCATCATGCCTACAGTCAAAAAGGATGGTTGTTGTAGTATGATGGTGTGTGGATGCTTTGCTACCTAACGCATAAAAGATTTCCCCTCATTAATAGAACCGCGGTTCATGCATGGCAGCATCCAATTTGGTAAATTATGTAAAATCTGCAAAGAGTGGGACAAAGTTCCTCTACAGTTATATGAAGGACTGATTTCCTCTATAGTTATGTGAAAGGCTGTTTGCAGTTGTTGCTGCTAAAGGTGGCAAAAGCAGGTATTAACTTCTTTGATACGACAATTTCAGAGAAGAACTTTTTGAGCATTTTTGTTATAACTCCATTTACAGAACTAGAGCTTTGTTTTTTTTTTATTTACTGTCAAAATTATATGTTTTTTTTTAAGTAGACAACCCAAGGTAATGATCTAGGCCCATTTTGGTATTTTTCATCCCACCACTTCACTGTCAAATGAGATCATGTAAAAAAAAAATCATTAACTTTCTTTCTCACTGAAATTATTTACATACCTCTTTTGTTCAGAAATAGCAGACATGCATGGCTTTGCCATTGGTTTTTGGTAATTAGAATGCTGCTAATTGCAGCTGCGCACCACACTTCTATTATTCCTGCCAGTGAAGGGGTTAATCAGGTAGCTTATAAGGTCAATTTTAGCTGTAGTGTAGAGATTACCCTCCCACCTGACACCTCCCACCCCCTGAACCCTACCTGATCACTCCCAAACAGCTCTCTTCCCTCCCTTCCTCCCCCCCCCCACTGGTCAGCACCATCTTAGGTACTGGCAGACAGTCTGCCAGTATTCAGTTTATTTTTTTTTATCAATATTATTATTTTAAATATGTTTTTTTCTGAATTTTAGTGATACTCCTCAACCCTCCCACCTTCCTGATCCAAACAAATATCTCTCTAACCCTCCCCCTCCCACTAATGGTGGTCATTTCTAGTACTGGTAGCTGTCTGTCAGACCAAAACACACACACACACACACACATATATATATATATATATATATATATATATATATATATATATGTATATGTTATTATTAATAAAAAATTCTGTAGTGTATTGGTCCCCTCACCTCCCCTCTCCGGGGATCGTTAATTAGGGCCCCGAACCCCCAACTTTTTTTCTGTAGTGTAGCTTCCCATAACTACCCCTCCCTTAAAATAGTTTTATGTAGCATAGGGCCCCTCACACTCCCTCCACCTCTGCCGCCCACCAGCCTCCCGCCTTCCCTCCCACACCTCCTGTTGGCACAAGAAGATGATCATTACAGACAGTGACCCACACAAATTGTCACTGTCTTTATCGATCAGGCAGCTGTCTTCATATTGAACCAGAGCACTGATTGTGCTCCAGTTCCACAAGCAGACAAATGCCTGCAGCTCAGGAACTCCAGCTCTCAGCTGTAACTTTACATCCAAGACTTCTGGAGCTTCCTGCAACTCTGACGGATATATATACATTATGTGGTACAATGAGCTTAGTAATGCATGACGTATATATACACATCACATTGAGTAAAGGGTTAAAGAAACAAAAACTCATAGATTTTCTTTGATGATTCAGATACAGCATGACATTTTAAACAACTTTCCACTTTACTTTGAGTGTCAAATTCTCTTCATTCTCTCTGTTTCCTTTGTTGAAAAGTATCAATGTAAGCTGAGGAGCATGCACATGTATGCAGCACTATATTGCAGCAGTTTTGTAAGAATGTTATACATTTGAAAGAGCACTAGATGGCAGCAGTTTTGTAAGAATGTTATACATTTGAAAGAGCACTAGATGGCAGTAGTTTTGTAAGAATGTTATATATTTGAAAGAGCACTAGATGGCAGTAGTTTTGTAAGAATGTTATACATTTGAAAGAGCACTAGATGGCAGTAGTTTTTCCTGCCATTTGGTGCTTGAGACGTACTTGCTATCTACATAGGAATCTCTTCTACAAAGAATACCATGAGAACAAATTACATTTTAAAATATAATTAAATTGCAAAGTTGTTTTAAATTCTATTATCTGTCGGAATTGGTTTCATGTAAGGTAGATAATTGCTTTTTCACACAGGGCCAGTTGTGTTGGATAACTTTTTTCTTAAATAAATAAAATTATAACTTACAAACTTAATTTTGTGTTTTCTTGGATTCTCTTTAATTAAATTAAATTTAAATTAAACTAAATGTGAAACCCAAAATTTCTCTTTCATGATTTAGGTAGAACATACAATTTTAAGCAACTTTCCAGGTTACTTCTATTACCAAATTTGCTTCATTCCTTTGGTATCATTTGTTGAAGGAGCAGCAATGCACTACTGGTTTCTAACTGAACACATGGGTGAGCTATAGGCAATCGGTATATATATGCAGCCACCAATCAGCAGCTAGAACCTAGGTTCTTTGCTGCTCCTGAGCTTACCTAGATAAAGGTTTCAGCAAAGGATAACAAGAGAAGGAAGCAAATTAAATAATAGAAGTAAATTGGAAAGTTGTTTTAAATTGTATTCTCTATCTGAATCATGAATGTCTGATTATAACTTTACTGTCCCTTTAAGTTTTGTATGAAGATCTGAAACCAATCAGTGTGAAAAATATGCAAAAATAGAAGAAATGAGGAAGGGGCAAATAATTTTGCACTTCTTTTTGGCAAATTCATCTAAACAAAGGGTGTGTTAAGTCCTTACAAATAAATGTCCTTTTAAATTAAAGTCTAAAGGTTGCATTTTTCATCATAGACTCCAGATTGAGTCTTCAACTTCATAAACTGTAAAAACAAGAAAAGCAAATGTGTTTTTTTGGTGCAGTATGTCAGTGTGTTCCAGTCATCACAATTACAGAATGCTTCTGCCGTTAATGCCCCTGAAGTTCAAAATCGTCATCTCCCAGAAACATGAAATTATTATCTGTGTTGCTAATCTTGCAGTTTTGAAATTGAAAAATAAAATGTGCAGGTTTAGAGATTACACCTCAGGTTAATGGGCCTATATGTTAATTTAACCCTTTTTATAATGTGTTGTGATGCTAATGATGTGTGTAATAAACTTTTGCTCCAAAAACATAGAGATATGTATGTATGTCTATATAAGGGAATTAAACAGGGGCATTTTTGATATAGTAGTCATGTATTTGTTGGGTTATCAATATTGCTAAGTTTTATTAGTGTGAAATTGCTTTTACACACACATATGTATATTTAATCGAATTGATCAAACAGAAAGCAGTTCTGTTTGCTTCCTAACATTATTCAATATGGAGGCAGGTTTCAGTGTGTTTTGCCATGCAAAAAAACAATGTTACAGTGGAGACTCCTCTATAGGAGCACTTGAGCACGTGAACCCCCTGATGAACAGAAAAAAAAGAGTGAGAAATAAAAAAAACATATTACATTTTTAAACCTTTTTTTCTGATTAAATAAAAAAATCTTTCAGGCTCCACTGCAGTTTTGAGTATAAAACATTAAAATTGCCATTTTTAAATCTTTAGGCTGAAAGGGGAATGGACTTTTGCCTAATACTTCTATCTATCGCACATGCTGTGCAGTGCGATAGAAGTATAGGCAAAAGCCCTTTCCACTTTCAGCCTGCATTGACTGCAGCGCCTCCTACAGGCCAGCCCATAGCCTTCCTAACTGCACAGCTCTTAGTGTGCGAGTAAGAGCCAGCTGTCACGTGACACTCGCACACTAAGAGCTGACTGTGTGTGTGGGAGGAGGAGCATCGCTTCAATCAGTTCAGAGTCAGACACAGACTTCAGATAGTGATGTGAGGAGGTGCAGAGCACTTCCGGTCCGAACCGACCATCTTCTTCCTCCCACCCAGAGTCAGTCCCAGGCGCAGCATCTAATTGCAGCTGCATACGGCCACGAGGGAAGAAGATTATCAGGAAATGCTGAGAGGGATGCAGCAAGATTAGGCTGGTGCTGCTGGAGAGGTGTGCCAGTGTATTGTGTCTGGTGAGCTGCAATGCAAACATCACATTCACCAGTGTGATGATGTGTGATCATCATGTTATCTGTTATGTAGTACAGTTTAGAGAATGATTCACTTCTCTAAAGTTTCTATTTTCTAATTCTATCTTATTCTCTCTAAAAAAACAATATTATGTCTTGTCAACAAAATAAATTACTTTCTGTCAGGGAAAGCTGAAGCTGCTCAGGGCTGTTAGTCTTTATTAATAATAAACGTCATCATGCTTCTGCTTCATTTAAAATGGAAAACAGGCACATTTTCTATAGGTCTAAAAAATATATATAAATTTTTCTAGAAATTCTTTGAAATATTTGTAGTAAATTAAAAACAATTAAAACAATGAATATATATATATATATATTGGGTACAAGAGTCCTGTCACTGGGGTAGTATAAGGACTTTATATATATATATATATATATATATATATACTGGGTACAATAGTCCTGTCACTGGGGCAGTATAAGGACTTTATATATATATATATATATATATATATATATATATATATATATATATATATATACACAAACAGAGTGATACAGCGCAGGAACATTCAGAGGAACAAGAGACTGAATTTTAAACACCGGTCTGCATTAGACACCAGAAGGATTGATAATCATACGGAGGTCCGATATCGAGTCGCGAAACGCGTCAGACCACGCCCCCTCACGAGCTGAGATTGAATAACGAAGTGCTACAGCACGGCTTGTTAAGCACCCAGACCCACTGGGGATTTTACAACCAGCCACATTGTTTTATACAAAACGAGTGAGTTTCCTATAGCCACCTTTTGTATGTATATATATTTTAATTGAACTGGCATATGCATTTTTTTATGAGAGTTCTTCATGTTTTATTTATGACTCATATATCCCAATAAAAGCACACTTTTAAGAACTTTGTGGTGTGCGACACCTATTCCTTTATCCCCCAAATTAACAACGCTTGTGAGAAGGATTTCCTCCAGGATAAATATTACAGCCTCCCCTTTCTTGAAGTGGTTAAGTTTCTGCCGGAGAGGTGAGGACTGTGTATGAGGAGTGAAAGACAAGTCGCAAGCGCACGGGGATTGGATTGCCTTCCTTAGTGGACATTCACCACTCAGAGTCTTATCTATACCTCATAAGGTTGGGGTGGAAACACGTGAGTTTGCATTTGTCACTGCACTACAGTATTTTTAACAAGTGTCTAGATATACTACAGCAGGAGGTTTCCTTTGCTGTGCGCCATTCCCTCTTCTGTTCCAGAATATATATATATATATATATATATATATATATATATATATATATATATATATATATATATATACTGGGTACAAGAGTCCTTTCACTGGGGCAGTATATATATATATATATATATATATATATATATATATGTCCTTATACTGCCCCAGTGACAGGACTCTTATACCCAGTATATATCTATATGTGTATATATATATATATATATATATATATGGTAACTGCAGGGTGTATGTGGTGCTCTTGTCTTTTAATATACACAGGTAAGTTATGTACATACCTCACACACAGACTTTAACACACAGTAATACACATAACACACTGCCCTCACCTTGTACATAAGGATGTGTTAAGGTAACTGGCAGAGTGTGTGTTTGTGTATGTATGTATATATACACACACACACATTAAAATGGGTGGAGCCATCTGAGGGACGGGGCTAGTGCTCCCCCATCTTCGAAAGTCACCAGCTGCCACTGTGTATGTATGTCTATATAAGGGAATTAAACAGGGGCATTTTTGGTATAGTAGTCATGTATTTGTTGGGTTATCAATATTGCTAATTTGTACTAGTGTGAAATTGGTTTTACACACACATATATGTATATTTACTCGAATTGATCAAACAGAAAGCATTTATATTTGGTGAGGTTGCTTCCTAACATTATTCAATATGGAGGCAGGTTTCAGTGTGTTTTGCCATGCACAAAACCAATGTTACATAATTGAAAACTTTTGGGGTACTCTGTAATAAGCTAAATAGTGTTGTCCCAGGTTTATCAAGCCCTTTTATCTATTTGCTAAGTGAACAATATCCCTGTAAATGTGTAGGACATTTGGTCATAAAAACAGGACTGGTATATGAAAAGTATAAGACAATTGTTCACTGAGAGGATAATGAACAAATTGCTGTTGAAAAACAATAAAAACTGTTGGTAAGAAATTGCTAATCAGCAGCTAACATGACAATAAAAACCAAACAGTAGATTGTGATCAACCTGTAAATCACTATCAACTAAATGCTATTCAATCATACGAATAAAAATACATGTTACATTGCTATGAATATATGTATTATTCAAAACACTTCTATACACAACAAGTTAATAATTATACATATGCATTTGCTTTGTTACAAATGCAAATTCATATAAAAAATACAGATATTCGTTTTGTTTTAACAAAATAAATATCTGAAAGAATGCACTACTACTACTACTACATTGCAGCCAAAATCATTTCAGTTTTGAACAGAAGCATTTTTGTAATATGCATGTATTAGCACAAATAACAAAAGCTATAGCTGTTTCAAATGTGTATTTAAGTATGCACCTTGCACCAGAATTTTTAACACAGCACTTGTTCAGAGAGCCTAAAGTTATTTTACCATTTTGCTAATGAATACGTTTGTTAACAGCTGATATAATACAAGCCCCACTAGCATTCTGAGCAGCTGCAGTTTTTAAATACTAGAGCAATGACAATATCTAGCTATGCTTCACATGCACGTGCAAAGAAAATGTTAACAGAAAAACTGATAACTTTTACGAAAAGCATTTTTGCCAATACATGTATATTGCAAATATGTTTCTATTCAAAGATATACCTCATCTATGTGCATTTAAATTTGGACCGGACTGTCCGTTAACGAATATACTGTATAATAACAAAATGAACTACTATATATTTGTTACAATTTAAATGAGCCTTTTTCAGATTAATATTTAGAAGGTCTTTTAGTGCATACTCTGGGACTCCTTCTATTAGCATGGCACTGGACTCAGTGAAGAAATGTATTGGTTACAAGATTAAAAAATATTAATAATAATTATTAAAATATGTACTAAAAATGCTAAACAAATTTTGATACTGTAAATTTTTTTATATCAATAATCATTTTAATAATTATATTCTTTAATATTTTATATACAAATTTTTAATAACACGCCTTAAGATAACTCATTTTTTACATGCACACTAACCTGATATAATTTTAGTCTTAAAGCACAAAGTCCGAAGTGCGGTACGCATATTTTACATTTCTATGTTCTTCACATATTTTGTTTTATTATTTGTATTATTAGGCATAGAGCATACTGTGTCTCTTTAGTTTTCTATCTTCTTTTGTTCTTTAATTATTTATATATATTCTTATGCCCCCTTGCACCTCTGGATATATTACTTATTAGATATCCAGGGCTACCTAATACATATATATATATATATATATATATATACATATATATATATATATATATATATATAAAAAGCAAGATAGCGTCAGCACTTCTTCATACAAAATTCCACTTTATTGAGGTTTCAGACAAAGATAAAAACAGCGACGTTTCGAGTCAACACAGACCCTTAGTCATTCAATGGATTATGGGAAAAATCACCTTCTTTTATAGCACCTGTGTATCAATTAACTTGATTTACCTGCATACATTCAAATTGCCATTTTGGAATTTTTGACCCCTAACAGGTCAGAATGGTTAGTAAATAATCTTTGTATCACAATTTTTCTTATAATAGAAAATTTCTATTTAGTGATTTTAGCCCAAGACTATGTTACAACACATATGATGCAACCCACATTGTTAAAAACATATCATACAAAATTACAGAATTATTTTACACTAGTACTTATAAAAACAAATGAAGATCATAGTCTTTGTTTAGACCATTCGGACTGAGTGTTTTTAGATGCTGTATCCACCATACCTCTCTTTTCTTTAACAGTAACTCTCTGTTACCCCCTCTCCTTTGTTTTGGTATGTGGTCAATTACTTGGAATCGTAGCTGGCTAACTGTATGTCCAGCATTGATAAAATGAGATGACACAGGTAGTGTCATATCCTTACATCTAATGGAAGATTTATGGGCACTTATCCTATCCTTGATAGGGTTAATGGTCTCTCCCACATAGCCCCGCTGTTAAAGAAAAGAGAGGTATGGTGGATACAGCATCTAAAAACACTCAGTCCGAATGGTCTAAACAAAGACTATGATCTTCATTTGTTTTTATAAGTATTAGTGTAAAATAATTCTGTAATTTTGTATGATATGTTTTTAACAATGTGGGTTGCATCATATGTGTTGTAACATAGTCTTGGGCTAAAATCACTAAATAGAAATTTTCGATTATAAGAAAAATTGTGATACAAAGATTATTTACTAACCATTCTGACCTGTTAGGGGTCAAAAATTCCAAAATGGCAATTTGAATGTATGCAGGTAAATCAAGTTAATTGATACACAGGTGCTATAAAAGAAGGTGATTTTTCCCATAATCCATTGCATGACTAAGGGTCTGTGTTGACTCGAAATGTCGCTGTTTTTATCTTTGTCTGAAACCTCAATAAAGTGGAATTTTGTATGAAGAAGTGCTGACGCTATCTTGCTTTTTCTATATCTATAAATGTGGGCTGGCAGACCCCACTCAGTGATCATGCACTGTCATAATCTGAAAAAAAGTTGTTGAAAAAAAATGCTGAAATAATAGCATTAAGAAAGGTGCTGGACTTACCTGTTAAAGTTGTGTATATATATATATATATATATATATATATATATATATATATATATACACAGTGGGGCAAAAAAGTATTTAGTCAGCCACCAATTTGTGCAAGTTCTCCCACTTAAGAAGATGAGAGAGGCCTGTAATTTTCATCATAGGCATACCTCAACTATGAGAGACAAAATGTGAAAACAAATCCAGACAATCACATTGTCTGATTTGGAAATAATTTATTCGCAAATTATGGTGGAAAATAAGTATTTGGTCAATATCAAAAGTTCATCTCAATACTTTGTTATATATCCTTTGTTGGCAATGACAGAGGTCAAACGTTTTCTGTAAGTCTTCACAAGGTTGTCACACACTGTTGCTGGTATGTTGGCCCATTCCTGCATGCATATCTCCTCTAGAGCAGTGATGTTTTGGGGCTTTCGCTGGGCAACACAGACTTTCAACTCCCTCCAAAGGTTTTCTATGGGGTTGAGATCTGGAGACTGGCTAGGCCAATCCAGGACCTTGAAATGCTTCTTACGAAGCCACTCCTTCGTTGCCCGGGTGGTGTGTTTGGGATCATTGTAATGCTGAAAGACCCAGCCATGTTTCATCTTCAATGCCCGTGCTGATGGAAGGAGGTTTGCACTCAAAATCTCATGATACATGGCCCCATTCATTCTTTCATGTACATGGATCAGTCGTCCTGTTCCCTTTGCAGAGAAACAGCCCCAAAGCATGATGTTGCCACCCCCATGCTTCACAGTAGGTATGGTGTTCTTTGGTTGCAACTCAGCATTCTCTCTCCTCCAAACACGACGAGTTTTGTTTCTACCAAACAGTTCTGCTTTGTTTTCATCTGACCATATGACATTCTCCCAATCCACTTCTGGATCATCCAAATGCTCTCTAGCATACTTCAGATGGGCCCGGACATGTACTGGCTTAAGCAGGGGGACACGTCTGGCACTGCAGGATCTGAATCCCTGGCGGCGGCGTGTGTTACTGATGGTCGCCTTTGTTACGTTGGTCCCAGCTCTCTGCAGGTCATTCACTAGGTCCCCCCGTGTGGTTCTGGGATGTTTGCTCACCGTTCTTGTGATCATTTTGACCCCACGGGGTGAGATCTTGCGTGGAGCCCCAGATCGAGGGAGATTATTAGTGGTCTTGTATTTCTTCCATTTTATAATTATTGTTCCCACAGTTAATTTCTTCACACCAAGCTGCTTGCCTATTGCAGATTCAGTCTTCCCAGCCTGGTGCAGGTCTACAATTTTGTTTCTGGTGTCCTTCGACAGATCTTTGGTCTTCACCATAGTGGAGTTTGGAGTGTGACTGTTTGAGGTTGTGGACAGGTGTCTTTTATGCTGATAACAAGTTCAAACAGGTGCCATTAATACAAGTAATGAGTGGAGGACAGAGGAGCCTCTTAAAGAAGAAGATACAGGTCTGTGAGAGCCAGAAATCTTGCTTGTTTGTAGGTGACCAAATACTTATTTTCCACCATAATATGCAAATAAATTCTTTCCAAATCAGAAAATGTGATTGTCTGGATTTGTTTCCACATTTTGTCTCTCATAGTTGAGGTATACCTATGATGAAAATTACAGGCCTCTCTCATCTTCTTAAGTGGAAGAACTTGCACAATTGGTGGTTGACTAAAAACTTTTTTGCCCCACTGTATATATATATATATATATATATATATATATATATATATATAATTGGTAGGAGTACCAACTCAATCCAATATGTAAAGTATTAGGTAGCCCTGGATATCTAATAAGTAATATATCCAGAGGTGCAAGGGGGCATACGAATATGTATAAATAATTAAAGAAAAAAAGATAATATATATATAATATATATATATATATATATATATATATATATATATATATATATATATAAAATAATGTTAATGTAAAATATATCTATACCTATATATGTATAGGAATAAATATATAAGTATATATATATATATATATATATATATATATATATATATATATAAATCCAAAGGGAAAAAAGTGAATGGCTCCAGCACTGTTTCTTTAAAAGTGAAAAAAACCTTTATTAAGGTGACAAAATGAACAGACAGCAACGTTTCGGGTAACGCAGACCCTTAATCATGCCAACTAACTCTGAACTGTTACTTGTGCTGGACCTATTGCACTCTTTATATATATATATATATATATATATATATATATATATATATACATGTATTTACAATAAAAAGAACATTGTCCTGTATGTGAAGAACATTTGAATGTGAAATAGTTTCATTAAAAACACATTAAAACACATTATTAAATATATTTATAGAATTATTATTTAGACACACACTCACATATATGTATATATATATATATATATATATATATATATACAGTATACTGTATGTATATGTATATATATAGCACACAGAAAAAGTCCAGCACTCACTTACAAGCTCACAACTAAGATAGAAAGTTATTTTTTGTAATTTACCCATTTGGGACGTGCACCCAGACCTGTCTGGGGTTAACTGCCTGTGGCTCTGTGGTGCAGCTTCCTGAGAGAGCTGTTTTTGCACCCAGGGCTGTGCACGTTGCAGGGTCATGGGATGTGTACCCGGTCCGGCCTGAGAGTGCTGTCCCCTTTCGTGTTTTATATATATATATATATATATATATATATATATATATATATATATATATATATATATATATATATATATATATAATAGAAAGAGAAAATCAAGTAGTGGCGCACAGCTAATTACTATCGATCTATAAATTGAAGTAATATCAATATCAATATATTGCTGGTTGATATGTCATAAAAATAAAAATAAAGTACATATGTCCATAAAATTGGTTTTGAGCCCAAGTTATTTCTTATACTTCAACAGTTTTTATCCTTCTATGGTAAGTAAGATGTGCTTACCAGAAAGTACCTCAATCCTATGAGGTAAGGTGTCAGCTTTTTGGGTGTTTACAGATGGTTCTTGGACTCTTGTCGAGAAGAAAAAAACTTTTCTTTTCTTTTGAATGTGTAATCTTGCAATTTCCGCAGTATGCCTTTAATGGAAATCCTGGACTCTCTTGTGAAGATGTTTCAGCTGGGTGTCATTTGATGAACAGTAATGGAGACTCCTGGACTCTTTTCTTTTCCTTATGATGGTAAGGATCTTTATCTTGTATCAGATCATTCCATGGATCATAAAGGAGAAATAAAAGACAAATACATAGCGTAATACAGTTAAGATAAAAATGGTGTTTATTCTGCAAGATCAGTTATGCTTACATTTGTCAACCTCAATCATTTATGAGGTAAGATAAAGGCACATAAAATATCTTTGTTTTCTTATTCCTTATAGTTGATGACTGTATGTCTGGGTAAAAAACGTTTTTCTGAGAAAACTTATATATCGCCCCCAAATAGGGTACTTATATGCTGCCAGTTGTGTGACTCAGTGTATATATGGTCACAATATGTCTGGTGTAGAATAATAGGCAAGGTGGTAAGTATTTTGGCTAATTACTACTGATAAAATATAGCCTGGATGCAATTCAGTCTGAGTTGTTAAAGCGTATTATACTTTACCACCTTGCTGTAATGCTTATTAGAAGCTTTTCTTTGGATCAAAAAATGCCGTATTGGAACTTAGAAGTCCGCCCGCTTTCTTTGAAGAAAGCGGGCGGACTTCTAAGTTCCAATACGGCATTTTTTGATCCAAAGAAAAGCTTCTAATAAGCATTACAGCAAGTTGGTAAAGTATAATACGCTTTTACAACTCAGACTGAATTGCATCCAGGCTATATTTTATCAGTAGTAATTAGCCAAAATACTTACCACCTTGCCTATTATTCTACACCAGACATATTGTGACCATATATACACTGAGTCACACAACTGGCAGCATATAAGTACCCTATTTGGGGGCGATATATAAGTTTTCTCAGAAAAACGTTTTTTACCCAGACATACAGTGTCATCAACTATAAGGAATAAGAAAACAAAGATATTTTATGTGCCTTTATCTTACCTCATAAATGATTGAGGTTGACAAATGTAAGCATAACTGATCTTGCAGAATAAACACCATTTTTATCTTAACTGTATTACGTATTACGCTATGTATTTGTCTTTTATTTCTCCTTTATGATCCATGGAATGATCTGATACAAGATAAAGATCCTTACCATCATAAGGAAAAGAAAAGAGTCCAGGAGTCTCCATTACTGTTCATCAAATGACACCCAGCTGAAACATCTTCACAAGAGAGTCCAGGATTTCCATTAAAGGCATACTGCGGAAATTGCAAGATTACACATTCAAAAGAAAAGAAAAGTTTTTTTCTTCTCGACAAGAGTCCAAGAACCATCTGTAAACACCCAAAAAGCTGACACCATACCTCATAGGATTGAGGTACTTTCTGGTAAGCACATCTTACTTACCATAGAAGGATAAAAACTGTTGAAGTATAAGAAATAACTTGGGCTCAAAACCAATTTTATGGACATATGTACTTTATTTTTATTTTTATGACATATCAACCAGCAATATATTGATATTGATATTACTTCAATTTATAGATCGATAGTAATTAGCTGTGCGCCACTACTTGATTTTCTCTTTCTATTATCTATTACCTACAGTGACAAGGGTACACTGCATCATAGGCAGCACGCGTACACTTAACAGTGATCCACACAGAAATCAAACTAAAAAATAAGAAGTGTTATAGTTTTTTAGCGCTGGTGCCCCCTCTTGACTTTAAATATATATATATATATATATATATATATATATATATATATATATAGTATAGCCCTTTGCAGTCAAATAGATGGCTATATAACATATACTTTTAACCCTTATAAAAGAAATGTATGAATATTTATATGAATATTTTTTTTTATCAGCTAGTGTGTGCATAAATGAAACAGTTTTTTTTAATGTTGTATGTTTAAGAGACAGTCTAGTCAAAATTAAACTTTCATGATTCAGATAGAGCTTACAATTTTAAACAATTTTCCAATTTATTATCATCAAATTTGCTTTGCTCTCTTTGTATTCTTTCTTGAAAGCTAAACCTAGATAGGCTCATATACTAATTTCTAAACCATTGAAGGCCGCCTCTTATCTCAGTGCATTTTGACAGTTTTTTAAAGTTAGACAGCGCTAGTTCATGTGTGCCATAAAGATAACATTCTACAAGTTACCTAGGAGTTAGCACTAATTGGGTAAAATGCAAGTCTGTCAAGAGAACTGAAATAAGGGGGAAGTCTGCAGACTCTTAGATACAAGGTAATCACAGGGTAAAAAGTATATTGGGGAATGGGTAATAAAGGGATTATCTTAAATATTCAGGAATAGACTATCCCATTAAATTTGATTGCACTCAAGTGAATCTGTAATACGTGCACAAATTAACGCGCCAGTGATTATTCTTATATTGCTTGCGTGCAAATGTTAGCGCACCAATTGTAATCTAGCCCATAGTTGTAGGTAAGCAATATGTAAATAAATAAATAAAAAGCTTTAACACAAATATCTCTATTCTAGCAGTTTTATGTCCATTTAGGCTGCGGCATAGTAAAGCTTTTAATATATGAGTTTTACAGTTTGAGGGTTAAATAAATCAAACAAGAATCTATATAGTTCTCTGGTCTGGTGAGGTTTGCTTAGAAGTCTCGCAAGTAGTTACAAAGCAAATTTGTTGTTCTGGATGTAAAAAGCAAATTGATTGCAATATAATGCTTTACAAATTATGTTGTGTGATTTCTCTCCATGTTGGCGAGTTTCTAATAATCAGGTCCATAGTTATAGGCAAACAATATTGAAATAAGAAAATTCTCTAACACACAGCATTCCCATGTTATTCTCTTGATCACCATTCCAAGTATTTTATAAATGAAAGGAAACATGTTCTTTCACAGCTGTACAGTTAGTAAAAAAATACATTTCCCCCCTTCTCTTTGTTACCATCTGAGATTGTTGCTTTGAAGAGCTTTTCTAGAAATCTTAAACTAGACTAGACTGCCCACAAGCAGTAATAATGTGTGAAATAGATTATGTATGTTACATGTGACTCTGATTACTTTTACTGTCTGCTGAAAATTAATAATTCTGTGATTGCCTGAAGAAAGGTTCTCATAACTATCAGTGTACTATTTTGCATAAAGGTGTCTAACAGGAATGGATACTCTGAAACAAATACAGTTTGTTGTTTGACAGGAAACACTAAAAGGAACACTGTTCTTCTTGCTAATAATTATAAAGGTATCTATTTCCTGAGCAAAATACTACCCTTTCCTTCAAGCAAATCAAGATACTTCTGACATACATGTAACTGAGATCACTTTCAGGTCTAATGTTTCTCTTTGCATTGTACAGGGAGAAATTGTTTAGAAAATAAGAATATCATTATCCTTTGAAAGATGCACTCCACTTTAATCAAGTGCAAATTTTCTATTGTGCCCAGCAGTGGGAACATTGCCAGCATTACTTAGAAGAGTATATAAAGTTAAAGTTTTCAAACAGAAAGAGAATTGATTTCAGCTTTCTCTTTTTTAATCTGTTGACTTTTCTTGCTAAAAATGTAGGCTGTTATATTTGGCTGGGCTGTAATTGTGCAGTTTTTAGAGGCTGTATCGTTTTTATTTAATAGTGTTAAAGATTATTATTTTTATTATTATTTTTGTTATATTGGTATATCTCTAAGTGATTTCCTTCAGCTAACTAAAAGATTAGTATACTACAATACTTATAGAAAAAAAAGAGAAAAAATGAAAATAAAATATGCAAGCAGACTGCTATTATAGTAGATCAAGCAAGCTTAATCAAGACTGATGGTAGTATGTGAGAGGGGTGGAGAATAATCGATCATACAGGTACATAAGATGTATAAATGTATAAGATCAGCTTTAATGTGGACATAGAGCAGGATTTTAGATATTTGTGGAAAATTTAAGGTTTGCATAGAAAGTGAAGGGGGGGTTATCTAATTTACTGAAGTCTGAAAAGTGATTCAAGCTAAATATTAAGCATAAAAAAAACATCCTTAAAGGAATAGAAAAGTGCATAAGAAAATTATCTAATGTTTTTTATTGTTGATTGTAACCATGTTCTTGGTTATAATAGCTATGGTCTTTTTCAGCTATTTTTCTGGCTGAAAGGATACATTTTTGATGCAATGTTATCACTAAAGCACTTATTTGACTCTTTCTGGCACCAGCGAATGTATTTTCAGATCCTCACTAAAAGCCATATTTTTACTATAGGGCCGCAAAGTTCTCTGCGGTCACAATTTGTTTTCAAATGACTTTTCAACACTTTTGAGGACAGTTTTGATTTTTCAAATTCCACCGCTCAAGCCACTTGATATGCCTTGAAAAAAGGCATTATGGACATTTTTGTAACTATTCCCCGGCTATTTGCAAACAGTTTATTATTTCGTACATGTGCAAAACACTGTGAAATGGCCACTGGTGCTTTCATGAACAGGTTTTACAGGGGACGCGCCTTTATGCACGCTAAGTACGGCTACATTACAGAAACAAGACGTTTACACTTATATTTTCATACATCTACATAGGCTAATAATTGCTTTCAATAAATATTAATGTCTAGCATGTATTTACTGTTTAACATCCCTATCTTTATCTATTCTAAAGAAAACAAGAATGTACATTTTCATACAAATCTTCTAATGAATGGAAAAGTGAGCTATGATATGTTGCTGACTTTCCTGGCAGCAGCAAAATTTTTCTAATTTCATAATATTGTTTTTCTACTTTTTCTATTTCATATATAATAGTGAATTTAAAAATAATTTATTTGACACAATGCAACATGATTGTGATTTTCCCCCAAAGAAGTAAGAAAGTGAGTAAGAAAAAAAAGAGAAGAAACCAGATACGATTAAAATGAAACCTGTACTAACCAAGCAGTAGGGAGCAATATTTTACTACAAACGATAATATATATATGTGTTTTTTTTATATATATTTTTTAATTAATGGTAGAGGGTGTAGTCCAAAATTTTAATCTCTACACAAATGGTTATTTATACAATTATTCACCTTATTCAAATGATTGTTGGTGAAGACCCTCAAATTAACTTTTTAAACTTTTAAAAAGAGAAATAAGTGAAAGGGGTATGATTAAACCTCTTTCCAAAAAGTAAGGAAAATTAGCACTCTTTTGCATTAAACCATAAGTTCTTACCAGGTAAATAAAACCAAATCTGAACTCCTCTGGTTAACACCACAACAGAATCAAAAAATCAGAAATTACGACTTTAAACTAGTAACCTCTAATTTCACGTACCTGGGAATTAAGCTTTTACACAATACAAACACCTGGTATGAGCTAAATTATAAGCCATTAATATTAGAAATGAAATCCCTCCTTAGTACCTGGAGCCCCATGCTTTCGGCAAGAGTAAATCTTATTAAAATGATAACATTTCCCAAGTTGCTCTACCTGTTCCAAATGATACGAGAACCCTTAACAAAACTAGAGTTATAGACACTAAATGCTTCTATGACAAATTTTGTGTGGAAAGGCAAAAAACATAAAATAGGCCTACGCAAAATGACAGCTACCCTTTCCAAAGGTGGCTTAGGCCTCCCTAACCTTCAATATTATAACTGGGCAGCAAAAACTAAATATGTGATGGATTGGTGGCTTGACATAGATACATTTACCGCACTGGATCTTGAAAAATAGATTATATAACCCTGGTCACTAGCTCTCCTCCCACATCTTCCAATGAACAAGGTTGACCCAAAACTACAAGGACTCCTACCATTCACAGGCCCCATTAGGGTCTGGCAACAACTATGCAAACATCTGCTAATATCACCACATAAGACTAAATACCTACCTCTCAGCAGTGTTAATTTCGTCGACTAAAACTAGACTAAAATGACTATAAAACTAAAGAAATTCTGATGACTAAAATACGACTAAAACTAAAATGACATTTTAGTCAAAAGACTATGACTAAAACTAAATCACAATGACATTTTAGTCAAAAGACTATGACTAAAACTAAATCAAAATTTGCTGACAAAAACATTTTATGCAAGGTGTTATAATCAATCCATATCCAATTACTGCTCTTTTGTAAAATTTACGAAACTTAATTTTATTAAATTTTAAGATATATAAAGACATGTTATATACCACAACAGTTAAATCTGTTAAATTTGTATTGTATGTTCAAACCTTAATACCATAAATAAAAACAGGTTAATAAACCTTTACTCCAGGAGTATATAATGAGTTTGGAAGTTCTAGAGCAGTGCTAATATCGTTGCCGAAAATTTTTGTGAACAATCAATTGATTCTTCCTATAGAAATAAGCATAACCCACGAATAATGGTTTAAGTTATGCTGTGCCTGTGCTAGCTGCAGAAACTTTTTGCTGTGTTGAGTTACTTGATTCTTGTTTTAATTATTAACAGAGAACTGTTAAAGTTTTTATACTGGGTAATATGTTCAATACAGCCAATACAGTTTACAGTTTTGTTTTTTATAAAGTTGCACGTCTGTTTGTTTATGAAACTTGGTTTTATTTAATTTTAAGTTTAATAAAGATGTTATATATCACAACGGCTAAATTTGTGTCTGTATTGCATGTTTAAACCTTAATACCATAAATATTAACAGGTGTTATGTTTACTCCTGGAGTATATAATCAGTTTGCAAATTATAGAGAAATGTTTAAATAATGCATTACACTTTAACTAAACCCCTTAGATTTTAGTCGACAAAAATCTACTGGAGATTTAGTCGACTAAAATCTACTGGAGATTCAGTCGACTAAAACTAGACTAAAAGTAAAACAATTCAGATGACTAAAAGACGACTAAAACTAAAATGGCATTTTAGTCAAAAGACTAAAACTAAGACTAAATTGAAATTTGCCGTCAAAATTAACACTGCCTCTCAGAGGTAACCCAAATTTCATGCCGGGATTCACTATCATGCCATTCAAAATATGGGAACAAAAAGGACTCACAAACAAACATAACATACCACCCAACATCATTTTGCAAATCTACAAGCTAAACATTACATACAAAACATAGCAGACTCACAAATCATAGGACCCCACGCAGCAAAAATATACAGAATTGTTAACTGGGCTAAACAAGGCATGAGATCCATAACGCCTATCTATAACTTATTTCAGGAAAACCTAAACAAGACATTGATAACAGTTAGCATCAGACTTGTCAAATAGACTTGAATTGACTATTTTAGATAAACCAATTTAAAAAAGCTTTGAGACAATTTAGAAAGCTACGCTCTCAATGGATATAAGAGAGTCACACATGAAACTCATGCATAATGCATACATTACCCCTAAAGACTACCAAAAATGGACACCCAAGGAACCACAAATCTGCTCCAAATGCCAGCACTCAATACCAGACCTTAATCATATGATTTGGAAATGCCCACTCTTACAGAAGTTCTTTCATATGACCTCCTATTGGTTAGACACAATGTGTAAAACCAAAATGAATCTTACCCTAGAAAATGTGCTATTTTTCGACACTAAATACCCGACACATACACACACAAAACTAATAGGAAATGTCATCCTGATTATGAGGAAACTCATTCTTAGTCATTGGCTCGAAAAGAGACCCCCAACGCTCACTGCACTGAAACATGCACTCAAACGTCAAGTATTATGAGAACAAGCAGACTCTTTAGGTGACATTGACCCAAGAACAACTAATTTTATTAAGAAATGGGAACCACATACATTATATTCTCACTATCTATCACAACAAAGAAACAGATTATAGCCCCCCTCATGAATACAGAATACATTCTAAATGCACAATTTAGAGGGGAATGGCAGTTATGGACATAACCACCCTAAGACAACCCAGAAATGAACAGGAGTCCAATTGAGGAAAATACTATAACTAAAGCCCCCCCCCCCCGCCCACCCAGGAGATTGGAGCAGAGTGGTCCTAAAGAAAGTATGTACAACTATGTAATCATTTGACCAACAAACCAGTGGTGCTGACTCTTATGAGATAACTCCATTTATTATGCTAATGTTATTATTTTTGTTTTTTGTTATTTGTTTGTTTAAATTTAAAAATGGAAAATGTATAAGAGATGCCTTGTTAATCCACTAAGCAAAGAAAACCACCTGAGCTACCTAAAAGAGAAGAACTGAAAACCTGCCTCTGTTACCAATTAAAGAAATGGAACTCATAAAATCAAAAGGAAACCACCAAAAAGCTTAACTGCTAAACACCAATTTCACATACTCAAATTCAGAGGATGATACAGATTATAATCTGACTTTCTGGAATGGGTCTCACAGGATATGATTGGACAATATAAGTTCTATCTTATAGTTATTGGTTTGTGTTAATTTATGTTGTTCTGTTGATGTCAAATATTTGTAAAGCAAGGTGATCCAATAAAAAGATATTTAAAAAAACAAAACACATAAGTTCTTTTATTATCCATATAAATGCATCTCCGAGACACAAAGAATTATCACATCAAATTGGAGCCAATATATCTATACACATAAGTGCATTTAAGTGCTTATTAAACCATTTACTTCAACACATTACATATAAATGCAACGCTTAATATGTCCCTTTAAGACCTTATATTTGAATAGGCACATATCGTCCATTGCTCATATTGGATTGCTAACCTTAAATTGTCCAGGCAAGGTAAATTCATTAATCCAAACAAAGAAACTAAATACAACAACCATTGGGATTGTTCTTCCTGTATTTTTTGAAAAACAAAGCAGCTATATTCAAACTGTATTGAGCCAACTTCACAGCTCCCTTAAATGCTCCATCATCAATCAAAGCTGTTTAACACACTCTAGCATTTTGCTTCAAAAGGGCTGTTTACAGATCTTGCTTGCAAGCTTACAAAGTGCAATCAGCGACTGCAGTACAAAACCACTCTAGGTCAAACTGCACCCGCTAACCTCCTCCTCTTACTGGATCCGTGGAAATTACAGGCAGTTATTTGGATCATCAGAAGTATAGACCTCAAAGATGCACCGCTCTCATGGTGAACAGTCTCCCAGCTCCTCAAACATGCAGGTTTTCCCAGCGCGCTCAGATGTCACCGTCCTCTGCTCACTGCAACCAGGTGTAGTGTTTTCAAGCAGGTGTGTGATGCAATCCGGGGGAGTTTAACAGCAAACCAAAGCCTAGTTTCATTCTTAGCAGGTAGAGGCTACCTTCCTCGGCTCAAAAAAAGGATGATGCTATGTATGCCATCAAAATAGCATATAAGGTCTCAGCAAGCCAATGCCATGTACGCTTCACTCCTTTGAAATCATCAAGTGGGGCCTCATCAGGGCTAGATTTTTGCATTTAGTTCTTTGTTTGGATGATGAACTAACCTTGCCTGGAACATTTGAGGTTAACAATCCAATATTAACAATGGACAATGTGTTCCTATTCAAATATGCTATAAGGTCTTAAAGGAACATATTACGTGTTGCATTTATATGTAATGTGTTGAAGTAAATGGTTTAATAAGCACTTAGATGCCGGCTTCGCTGAGGACTTCTTGCCGCTTCGCTGAGGACTTCTCCCGGCTTCGTTGAGGATGGATGTCCGGTCATCAAAACTGTAAGTGGATCTTCGGGGGTTTGTGTTAGTTTTTTTTTTTTTTTTTTTTCAAATATTTGTTTTATTGAGGTATTTAGCAAAAGTTACAATACAAGTATATTTTGCCACAATTCAATACAAACAGATAAAAGGACAATTTTTGTACCATAATGATAAAATCATTTTTTTGTATGAGCCTCCCATTAGAACAATACACTACACACGAGTCTATCTGTGGGGATTAAGATCAATGAAGTTAGGCTAAGCCAATATATAGACATTATTTGGTGAGAGTATATTCATCTAGCATTACAATATAGGTACAACATGACAGACATATTCATGTAATAACGCATAAACCAAGAAACTATAGGCAAATATCATTGAAACCTCCTTTTATACATTTATATAAACCTCCTATGCTATAGATAGGCCACTCTTGTACCTACATAAAATATCTAATATCTATGGAGGTAAACTAGAATGAGATATCATTTTATAGACCTCCCAAGTAGTAGATGGGCTACTCTTGAGCCTATACAATATACCTTGAATCGCTGGTAGAAGGTAGAAGAACTAGAATGATATACGGCCACTTTTGGACCATGGCACATAATTTATAATCTGATTAGAATTTATAGCAGACAAAAGCTGCTAGTTAATAATCCCAGATAAAAAAAAACTGGGAATTTTTCTTAAATTTGAAATCAAGTCACATTCACAAAATATATAACTGTGAACCAGTAAAATAACTGCGTGACATTATGCTAAAATATTATTTTAACTGGGGGGGGGGGGGGGGGCAGAGCTTTCTGGGATGGCTCAGGGTTATGGCATGAAAATGAATATTATAAAACATGGATGTTGTATAAATATATATAGATGGCATCCTGTTAACAGTTTGGTTTCATTAACTATCACAATTAGGCCTCAGATAGCAAGCTATAGCTAACATAAGCATTGTCCGTCCCCCATACCCATAATATCACAAAAATTAAAGGGTATACATGGTATGAGCAGTACAATACCTAGGGCCTAGGATAGTATAGTGATAACTTTCCAAAGATGGGCGCCCTATTATAAACTAATGTCTTTACATTTATGATGCATAGAGGGAAGTAGTATAGCAAACTGAAGCTAGCATAGCATAAATTAGCCCTAAATATAAATATTACTCTCTTGGGTTCTTCATTAGGCAGGTGTAAGGTAAAGTAACAGGAAGAACAGGTATTTAGCAAGATCCCCTGATATAAACATAGGATTACAGAGTATATACAAAACCATATATTATGAATCTTAATATGCTCTATATAACCGGCATTACACAGTCATCTGGATAATTGCATCCAGGACCAGTTGTTAGTGTGTGCAGGGAAGTCCCATAATAGATAAATAAGCTAACCATACTTGTGCAACCAAGAAAAGAATATAGCCCTCTGCAGGCTTTGGTAATTGGGACCCTTACCGCCCTAGAATGGACCCTATACCCCGGGCGATAGGAAGTGAGGAGAACCCTCTATCTAAGAGGGTGGTATAGTTATCCCTAAGCAGAAAATAATTGAACTAGTAAATAGGACTTCCTTATATGAGGAGATCAAACCTACATAAAGTAGCATAGTTATAATAAGTAAAAGAGGAGTTATATATTTATAAAAAAACATGGACGTCCAGCAAACCCTAAAGCTGTATTCAAGTAAAGGGTAAGCAATATTAGAACTAAAGCATAACAATAGATACAACAATATAGTATTAAACATAACATCCTATACTAAAACATTGTGCTTAGTCCACTAAAGAGCTGCATATTATAGAGGACTGCTGTCTTGTTACATGGGCTATGTATGTCACCAAGAGAGCATACCTCAGTAAAGATTATCTAAATAGATAGCTAATATGAGAAAAACACTCCTAGCAATAAATATGGGGACATCAAACTGCAGAGTTAACATTTACCAGCCAAAATAGGGAGTAGCTTAGGGTAGATTACAATTACAGGTATATGTCCCGGCAACCCAATCTATATTAGATTAAAAAAATTAACCTATGCCTGCTGGAACATAAGAGCAAAAGTGTCTATCTTGCCCTTCAGTTTTCTGTGGCAGTGATCCGCTTGTTGCAAAGAGCTGTGGTATGACCGGCGATCTTTCCAAAGGAAACGGTGATCTCCTTTCAGACATGTTATGCCAGTTTGGAGTTGCACTGATGTTGAAGTGTCTACGAAAGGTTGCATGTAAATGGGGCAATCGCACCTGAAGTGTGCCTCCCACCTTAACAGATTCTACAAGAATCAAATCTCAAATCTCCAGACTGCAAGCTTATCCCCAGAGGCATATTCGAGAGGTCTAAGGCGGTAAGCATAGAGAGATTGATCGTGGGGGTCCAGCGGATATACCTCACCAAACCTGACGACTTTGTCAGCTCTACTACAATCTCTTTCAATCTCCCACAGGGTGCCAGCCGCATCTTCCTTGGCGAAAGCTGAGGTAAGAGGCACAGGACTTGTATCTGAGCTCAACGGCGGACCAGCAGGCACACTCTCTCTTGTAGGTATACTTAGTTGGTTGATAAATTAGCAAACGGGTTGTTGATTCAACAATCTTTTTGGTATATCATATTTGATATCTGGATAAATTGGGCGGTGGGAACCTGTGTACCTCATTTATATTTATATTTATTTTTATATTCTATGGTTGAATTTTATATTCTATGATAGAATTTAACAGAACCAAGTTAAGTTGTAGGGAACAATATTGTCAAAGACTTTTTCAAGGATCAAAGTTGCTCACTTAATCTTAGCAGCAATAATGCTATCCCCTCACAATAAGGCCATAGAATGCAGTAGTCCACTTATCCCTTAGTATCATACTAGGAAGGATTCTGACTAAGTTTAATAGTTTTGAATGGCACAAGTGTTGTGACAGGTAGGACAATTGCAGTAAAATAAAATAAATAGCACTTTGACCAATAAAGCATACTAAAAGGATTGAAATAATTTTCTCTTTACACGGTGTGGTGGAAATAATACCACCATTTAAATGCTGTATAAGTGTTTTAAAACTTTAAAATATAAGAACATGGTAAATGAGTATTTGCATATATGTCCTAGATTAATCTAGGGGACATTTTTGGTAATTATCTCTACTAAAGTTTTTGCAATCAAAGTCTAAATGGTGCATGTATATTGCTTTTCATATGTTTGACTGAGTGATAATGCAATATCAAATAGGCATTTTACACACCAGACAAACTGGACAGCAATTAAATAGTTAAAATGAAACATGAAACCTAGCGAATCAAATTGTTTTACACCTCTTAAAAAGCCCATTAGTGAGAAGGTGGTCAGCAAGCTATGAGTACGGCAATCCAGCCGAAACGCGTAAACTTTGGACACTAAGGGCATGTTTTTGTCTAACATATACTTGTATGCTTTTATGGATTAATAAAAGATAAGAAGTTTTTAACTGCAGCTCCGGACTACTTGTTTTTTCTTCGTTACCCAAGCCTATTCTTGAACGGAGCAATTGCAGCTGGTGAAATCCTGGAGGTTAAAGTAACAAAGGTGGTGTATTTGGATCACACGACTAACCTGTTGCCCCATTGCCTAGAGGATTGTCCTGTTCGGCATCGCTATCTTCCCTCATCCGTAAGCCGGCCGCGTCTGTGTGACGTCATCTCTCGGAGCCCCAGAGTGTTCGGACGGACGCCAGTGCAGCATGTCGGCGGCTGCATGCTTGTGGGAGCAGACTCCAAGCAGGGATATGGCGTATCGCAGAGAGCCCAGGAGTAAGGTCTCCCAAACGGCTCTCCACTCAAGGTGCATGGAGAAGGAGTAAAAGTACCAAGGGCCGGGAAGAGAGGGTAAGTCCCATTGTGTGTCTTCAGAACAGCAGAGACATTGATATATAACGTGTGATCGCAGAAAACAGAGTACCAGCTAGTTTTATAATTTTCACACCTAAAAGAGACGCATATGTGTGCCCCAAAGGGTCACCTCTTTATTGGGGTTATCTTTATTGTTGTTAATATGGTGTTTGGCTACACTAGACCCTGAGACCGACAGTGCTGCCATTGGATTTTCGGAACTTTCACACATCAGTGTTCTCTTTCCTGCCCCTATGAGGATTTTCACTAGAACTTTTTGTATTAATCGATTGTAATTAACAGAGACTTGATTGCAACAATTTTTGAAACTTTTGGTCTACGGATTACATACACGGAGGTCACGATAATACTCTCCACCTGATTGTTTTGGTCACACCTGCTGAATAACCTATATTGATTGAGCAAAGCATACAAACATTGACTGTTTTCATACTAGTCTAATGGACTTTTTGCTACAATAATAAGTTTTGTCTGTCTAATGATCCATTATAATGTTTATGCTTTATGTGGTTTATTAACTTTCTAGGACAGATTTCTGACTTTCCTGAATTACTGTCTGTGCTGCCCCATCAGGCCAGTTCATGGAGTTCACTCATTAATTACTAATCAACTCTTTGTTAGTCTATTGAACACAAACCTGGGGGCCTTAGGGTGCAATACTTTTTGGTAACAGTTTAAATCTATGGTCTTAAAAATTATAATATAATTTCTCCACATCTTCACATTTAGGATTTAAGACTTGTAATTCCGAATTTAGAGAAGATTAATAGGATTGATTTAAATCATTTAAGAAAGAAAAATATCAGTTTCTATATTGGCTGGGGCAACCGTTTGAGTTACTTAAGGATGGCTTATCTTCCCTTGTAATAAGTGCACATGATTTCCAGTGTTATATTCTGACATTGTGTAAAACCTGGTCCGAATTCTTTATCCCCCCTCCCTTCCTCTATATCATTTTTCTTCTCCTGTTTGTTTGCAGTTTGTTGATATGTTACATCATAAGGATACCAGTAGTCACTCTTAATTAAATATTACCTGGGTTATTCTAATACTACAGTGGTTAATGATTAGATTGAGATTTAGCATACTGCTTATTGTATAGCACCGGTTATTTATTCAATATAATTGTCCGTATGTTAATTACCACATTATTCATACAACTCCACCATGGAAGTGGAAACAGTAAATGAAGTAGGAGAATTTTTTTCCTTAATTTCTACCCATGAGAGAGGAAGTGTATACAAGATTTAGATGACATCTTCTGTACAGATAGATCCAAATTCCCTCTAGTTAAGTTATTTGAAGAAGTTGAGTTCCTACTCATTAAGGAGAACAAACTAAGGTGGGATATCATGAATATCATGATATTAAACAAATATCATGAACTAAAAATTATTCCCAGGGGCCTTAGGATAAATACATTTCCAACGTTCCAGACAGATGACACAGAATTCATCAATGAATGGAACATTATCCATTCGGACTGTTCCCTCCGCTTAATATTGTTATTGGTTCAGTTCAAAACCAAAGCTCTCAATATTGTAATCCAACAAATAGAATTACTACAAGTTGAGCTCAACCTAAGGAGGAGTGCCTTGGAGTTTGCCAAATTTGATGGCATTTTGAAACAAACTATAGCTGAAACCAAGGCACTCTTGATAGAGGTTAAGCACAACAAGTACTTGAGGGATCAGTCCGATTACGATAATAATCGGATTTTTGTTTGGAACAGAAAAGATCGGTCTGAAGGCCGACGGGCCTACAATAGAACAAGAGGCAGAGGAAGGGGCAGAGGTAGAGGCAATAATCAAAATAGCAATAGAAGTCATAAGAACAGGAGTAGTTCAAGTATGGACACTTTGGAAAATGACTCTGGAAGTAAGAGAGTCACTTTCTCTGAAAGTGAGGTGGAGTCATACGACGATAGTTCTGCGTCAGGTGGGGAGGATTCCGTTGGCAACTCCTTCCCAACTGCACAGAGCTTAGTAGGAGAATTAGTGGTTAAACCTAAGACAAAACCAAAGGAGGTAGAGCCTATTCTCAAGAAACAACAAAAGACAGGAGGGTCCAAATATACACCTGATATCACACAAGAGAGACACAGAGATATGCCGAGCCTGAATCAGGAGGATAGGGCAGATCTTGAACAGGTTTTTTTCCCTCCCCCAGGCCAAGCCAGAAGGAGGGGGTCGAGGGAGAGGGGCCCTAGAGGGCCATGGAGGTCAGAACAGATATCCAACCCGAAGAGGGAGATTCAGAAACAAATACCAATAGAGAACAATGTTATAAATTTGTCAGATTATACACTTACTGAGATTGAGTTAAAAGTGTTAAATTTGGGTCTGGGTTTTATTCCCTCACAAAGTTTCAATCTTTTCAACACTTTAATCGATGTTAATAAACTTATCAGGGGACTCACGTTGAAAAAATATTTTTATCACAACATAACAGAAGAAATGGCACATTGCAATAGGGGGGATCAGGCCAGAGAGACAGCCACGGGGAATACATTGTCTTTTATTGAGGCATGTGATATTGCCACAATGGAAGATCTGTGGCAGGAAGGAATGGTGGAGGACCACCCATCGTATACACAGACACCGAGATTCAAAAGTGATTCCAGGTTTTACCCCATTCAGTGTAGGGGCAACACCTTGGAAAAATTTCAAGCAAGAGTAGAAAGGGACCTGACATCACTACACCGGACCACCCAGGCTGGCTTACATAACTTGAATGCCAAGGAAAGGAGGGCCTTGAAGAAAATTCAAAATAATACTGATTTGGTCATCAGAAATGCCGACAAGGGTGGTTCCGTTGCGGTGATGTCTAGGACACAATTTATCTCAGAAGCTGAAAGACAATTGGGTAATGTCAAATTCTATCAGAAATTAGGTGGGGATCCCACTATCAGATTTAAAAGAGAATTAGCCCAATTGTTAGATGATGGTAAAGATTTGGGGATCTTGGATGAGTCTACCTGTGACGTCCTCTTGGTGGACAATCCAGTGATGCCCATATTTAATCATTTACCTAAAGTTCATAAATCACTAGAGGAGGTCACAGGTAGACCCATTGTCAGTGGCATAGGGTCACTATTGGAGAGAACCTCTCAGTGGCTAGATGGTATTTTGCAACCATTAGTCAGCGGACTGACCAGTTTTCTCCAAGATACCACCCATGTCTTAAATCTTATGAAAGATCTTGACTGGGAGGAATCTGATGTGTGGCTAACGATTGATGTTAAGGCGCTCTACACATCGATACCCCATGACAAAGGTCTGGAGGCTATCCAATTTTTTCTACAGAGAACTGGTTATACAGATGAGTACATACAGTATATTTTGAGGATTCTAAAGTTCCTTTTGTCACATAACTATTTTTCTTTTGAGGGGGTTTTCTACCTCCAGAGGTGTGGGACAGCTATGGGTGCTAAATTTGCACCCTCTTTCGCCAACCTATATATGGGGTGGTGGGAGCTGTCCCGTATCTATGGGGGTGGAAACCCCTTCTGACAGTCTATACGTTTTTACAAACGTTACATAGATGATCTGCTCCTGGTGTGGAGGGGTGTTGAATGCCAGGCTATGGAATTTGTGGCCTGGTTAAATTCAAATGATGTGGATTTGGAGTTCACTTATGAACTCAATAAAACCAGGATCAATTTTTTGGATTTAACCTTAATCGGTATTCCTAATGTAGGAATAGAAACAGAGGTTTACAGAAAACAGATAACAGGCAACACGCTCCTCCATGCCAGGAGCAGCCATCCCAAACAAGTATTTAGGTCTGTGGCAAAGGGACAGTTCTCGAGACTTAAGAGAAACTGCAGTAATCCTCTTAAGTACGAGACACATGCAAACCAATTAACTGAACGTCTATTAAACAGGGGCTACAATTACCATGTTATAGACAAGACTAGACAGGAGGTGGCTAAAATAGACAGAGGCACATTGCTAGAAAAATCAGATACTACTAAAAAACTAATTAATAGAGGAATCTTCTTTACTACGGATTATAGCATGCAATACCATCAAATTTGCAACATTATACAAAAAAACTTTAGATTATTGGCAGCAGATGGGGCTTTGGAGGAAACAGTCAAAAATGGATGTAAATGCTCCTTTAGAAAAGGAGTATCTTTGGGCAATATTCTGGCACCCACACAACTTAAGGATTTCCAAAGGGGTGACCAGAGCTCATGGTTACGTTTCAAAGGGGTTTATAAATGTCACAACATCTCTTGTAAGGCATGTGAGCATGTCATAACAGGTGAAGGTTTTAGAAGCGAAGTAACCAATAGAACCTATAATCATAGTAGTTGTATGAACTGTCGAAGTAAATACACCGTTTACTTGGCAGGTTGTCAAGATTGTCACCTACAGTACGTGGGTATGACGACAAGAGAGACGCGTGAACGCATTAGGGAGCACCTTGTGGATATTAAAAACGGTGTCCTGACTACCCCCATGGTGCAACACTTCAATGTGGTCCATAATAAACAGGTGGATAGTTTTAAATGGACTATCATTGAAATAGTTAACACAAACAAAAGAGGGGGAGATAGAGATCAGAGTTTAGCAAAGCGAGAGGTATTCTGGATTTTTCACCTTCAGACCAGGTATCCAAAAGGTCTAAATTCATCATATGATCTCATAAATTTCTGGAAGTAATGGTGACCTCTATAAGAGAAGTGAGATACACGGGTTACACACCTTGCCATCTTTATAGATATATGATATTTAATTGATAAATTAGCAAATGGGTTGTTGATACAACAATCTTTTTGGTATAACATATTTGATACCTGGTTAAATTGGGCGGTGGGAACCTGTGTACCTCATTTATATTTATTTTTATATTCTATGTTTGAATTTCATATTCTATGATAGAATTTAACAGGACCAAGTTAGGTTGTAGGGAACTATATTGTCAAACACTTTTTCAAGGATCAATGTTTTTTACTCAAAAACTTAGCAGCAATAATGCTATCCCCTCACAATAAGGCCATAGAATGCAGTAGTCCACTTATCCCTTAGTATCATACTAGGAAGGATTCTGACTAAGTTTAATAGTTTTGAATGGCACAAGTGTTGTGACAGGTAGGACAATTGCAGTAAAATAAAATAAATAGCACTTTGACCAATAAAGCATACTAAAAGGATTGAAATAATTTTCTCTTTACACGGTGTGGTGGAAATAATACCACCATTTAAATGCTGTATAAGTGTTTTAAAACTTTAAAATATAAGAACATGGTAAATGAGTATTTGCATATATGTCCTAGATTAATCTAGGGGACATTTTTGGTAATTATCTCTACTAAAGGCAATTTTAAGTTTTTGCAATCAAAGTCTAAATGGTACATGTATATTGCTTTTCATATGTTTGACTGAGTGATAATGCAATATCAAATAGGCATTTTACACACCAGACAAACTGGACAGCAATTAAATAGTTAAAATGAAACATGAAACCTAGCGAATCAAATTGTTTTACACCTCTTAAAAAGCCCATTAGTGAGAAGGTGGTCAGCAAGCTATGAGTATGGCATTCCAGCCGAAACGCGTAAGCTTTGGACACTAAGGGCATGTTTTTGTCTAACATATACTTGTATGCTTTTATGGATTAATAAAAGATAAGAAGTTTTTTACTGCAGCTCTGGACTACTTGTTTTTTCTTTGATACTTAGTTGGGCTTCTCCCTTCTGGCCGTTTACTTTAGCAGATACCTCTGGTTCAAAGATGGTCGACTCCAAGTGTATATCTCTCACCTATAGAATGCAGGGTGCGAACCTCTGTACATCTTCTGCTCTAGTCTCAGCAGCATCTTACAATATAGTAATATTGTCTTCCTCCATAGTCATGGATATTTAAGGCAACAGTTCGTGTACTTACTGTAGTTAGAAACCAGTGACCAGAGGAATTAGTGCAGTCAGGTTGCTAGGCCATATACTGTGTAGCTTGAGTTAGTTCGGTTCCTGAGGTCATACTCGCAGCAAATTTGAGCTTAATGCAGATGGTAGCCTTTAGGTTAGATATTGTTCAGCTTCCTTGATGTGGATTGTTAAAAACTAACTTTTTAAGCTAGTAGCAGCAGGAGCTCTGCTCAGAAAACGTTCCACTACCCTTGAGGGCTGGCTCCGCCCCTGTGTTAGGTTTTTAAGGGTTTATTGGGTGGGTTTTAGTTTTAGATTAAGGGTTTGGGCAATAGAAAAGAGCTAAATGCCCTTTTAAGGGCAATGCCCATCCCAAGATGCCCTTTTTAGGGCAATGGGGAGACTTTTATTTGCGGCGGCTTGGTTGTGTGGGTGGTGGGTTTTACTGTTGGGGAGGGTGTTTGAATTATATTTACAGGTAAAAGAGCTGATTTCTTCTGGGGCAATGCCCCGCAAAAGGCCCTTTTAAGGGCTATTTGGTAGTTTATTGTAGACTAGGGTTTCTTTTTTTATTTTGGGGAGCTTTTTTATTTTGGTAAGGCTATTAGATTAGGTGTAAGTAGTTTAAATATCCTGATATTTTCTTTTTTTATTTTGTTTAATTTAGTGCTTTTTTTGTAATTTAGGTAATTGCATTTAGTTTAGGTAATTTATTTAATTGTAGTGTAAGGTTAGGTGTTAGTGTTAAGACAGGTTAGGTTTTATTTTACAGGTAATTTGTATTCATTTTACGCTAGGTAGTTAGTAAATAGTTAAATAACTAATTAATAACTATACTACCTAGTTAAAATAAATACAAACTTGCCTGTAAAATAAAAATAAATCCTTAGCTAGATACAATGTAAACTATTAGTTATATTGTAGCTATATTATGTTTTTTTATAGGTAAGTATTTAGTTTTAAATAGGGAATTATTTAGGTAATGATAGTAATTTTTATTTAGATTTATTTTTAATTATATTTATGTTAGGGGTGTTAGGGTTACACTTAGGTTTAGGGGTTTATAACTTTAGTATAGTGGTGGTGACATTTGGGGAGGAAGATTACGGCGTTAATAAATGTAGGTAGGTGGCGGCGGGTGACTAGGGGCGGCAGATTAGGGAGTTAATAATATTTAACTAGTGTTTGCGATGCGGGAGTGCGGCGGTTTAGGGGTTAATATGCTTATTATAGTGGTGATGTCGGGGCAGCAGACTAGGGGGTCGATCCGATATAGATCGTAGTTTGCGGCGCAAGCGAGGTAACCCGCGTCGCCCGCAGTTTCAGCTCGCAACTCGAGCTATCCAATATTCAGCGCCGTCAGATGCTAAACTGGCGTAAGTAGAAAAACCGGAGAAGCAGGCAAAATGTGCGCAAATACACATTTTAGTCGTCACAAGTACTTGCGCCTGTATTTTGTTCACGTAAGGTCTCAATAAAGTGTAGTTTTATGCAAATTAGCCTACGACTCCTAAAAAATAACGCCAGTTATAAGAGATGCGCCACATAATGACAAGATTCAAAATTCATACTTAAACCCCTGCGCAGCCGTCATTTTCTTTAGTGTGTTTGGTTGGTTCTTGTAGCTACAGCACACTAAAGTGAGTAGGAGAAAGTCGTTAGAGTAGAGAGAGAGGCGCATTGCATAATATTTAGTTAGGTCGGATTTGGAGGATTTGATAAGCTTGTACATTTACTGTCACTTTTTTACATATTGCACACATTTTGCATACACACATATACAAAATACACAACACTTTTTTTGATAACACCTTACACATTTTTATTTATCTTTTTCAGTTTGAAAGGCTGAGTGTCTGGTTGTGATTGTGTGTGATTTGAAGTGGGAGTGAGTTGTGAGTGTGTGAGTGTGTGTAGTGTGAGGATGTAAGGGAGAGCTAGGGCTGGGGGGAGGAGGGAAGGGGAGTTGCAGGGAGAGGATTATGGACAGGAGGAGCAGCAGGGTCCCCGTCAGGGAGTGAGTGGAGTGGGGAGAGGGAGAGCCAGAAGGGAGGATGGGAGTGGGGTTGCCCCAAGGCCAGGCACACTTAGAAGAGGGATAGAGGGTGCACATGGGGATAGAAGGGGGGAGGAGGGAGAGGATAGGGAGGAACCCACACCTGGGACATCCCAGGGAGGGAGCCAGGTGGCCCAGGACGAGGAGCATATGAGGTGCCCTAACTTCACGTTTGCAGAAAACCTCGCTCTAGTCCAGGCTGTCCTGGAGAACCATAATGCCCTCTTTGGACAAGAGAAGGGCAAAGGAGTTGCCCGTAGGCGTAAAGATGCTTGGCAGAAGGTGGTGGAGGCCGTCAATGGTGTGTCCCAACAGAGGAGGAATGTGGATGGCCTAAAGAAGAGATGGAATGATTGTAAGAGGAGAGTCAAGGAGAAGATGGGCCAGGAAGCAATGTCCCAGAGGGCAACAGGAGGTGGGCCTCACTATGAGGCGGAATACAACGAATGGCAGGAGCTGATTCGTAGGTCCCTGAGCGTCACAGCAGTCCGTGGACTTCCAGGGGCTCGTGACTCAGGGGCTGCAACATCAGCACAGCATGCTGGTGAGTAACATCCCACACACCAGTATTATATGTGTTTGAGTTATAACATCCTATATTGTCACACATTCATGTACACAATGATGAGCATGGTATTTTGCCTACTAACAACAAAATCTACAATGAGATTTAACATTAAAGGGACATGAAACCCAAATAGTTTTATTTCATTATTCAGATAGAGAATACAGTTTTCAACAACATCCCAATTTACTTCTATTATCTATTTTTCATAATTATTTTCATAATCTTAGTTTATGAAATATCAATGCACATGGGTGAGGCAATGACACGAGGCATTGATGTGCAGCCACCAATCATCAGCTTATGAGCCTATCTAGAAATGCTTTTTAGCTAAGAATATCAAGAGAATGAAGCAAATTAGCTAATGGAAGTAAATTACAAAGTTGTTTAAAATTCCATGCTTGGCTAGCTGAATCATGAAAGAATAAATATGGGTTGCATGTCCATTTAATGCTACTTAACACATTGAAAATCATGATATGAGGTGGAATAGTCAAATACTAACAGTTCTCAGAGTAACACAGGCCACAAGCCACATGTAGACTTTTCAGTAAATGGACACTATAGTCATCACAACCATATTGTCACTTAAAGAACACATTTTCTCCCTCACTGACATGTACACAGAACTATTGTATGAAGCACATACATGTATACTTTGCATATTAAAACCCATCATATCACAAATCTCAATGTGCACATGCATGTTATAGAGTTTGACATGAGAATGTGATAGGCCCTAGCATGTACATTGTATGCCCACATGGATATATATCTGACTGTACTAATCCCCTCTCATCATTTGACTCCTCCACAGAACCTCCAGTCACCAGGGTGCCAACGCCCATGCATCCCCCTCCAACACCGGATCAAAGTATATCTCCACCTCGACCACCGGTCCAGAGAGTCCAGCAGGAGTATGCCAGGCATGACATGGGTTGGACTGCCTCAATTGAGAATCCCAATGTTATGCCGCCTGCATTACAGGAGGATACCTGGCAGGAGCCCTGGCTGGAGGAATATTCCTTTGGCTTGGAGGGGGAGCCACGCCAGCCCCGAAGGGTAGATGTCTTTACCCCCCACAGGAATATCATGCCACTCAGGGATTCTACCAGCAGGCTGAGTGGATGCACACCAGCAGCCAATGGGACTATCAGTCCATCCGGACATCTGCACCATCGGCAGCAGTTGGAAGAGCTCCACCAACTGAAATACCTCGCCCTGCACCCCCAGCTGAGATTCCGGGGCCTGCACCCCCAGCTGAAATTCCTCACCCTGCACCCCCAGCTGAGATTCCAGGGCCTGCACCCCCAGCTGAAATTCCTCTCCCTGCACCCCCAGCTGAGATTCCGGGGCCTGCACCCCCAGCTGAGGATCAAGAAATGGAACCAGTGCCTTTAGTCTCTGCTGGGGAAGAGCCCATGGATCCATTGACTTCCGCCATGGGTGAAGAATACATTTCCCTACAGAGGAGGCAAACATTGACCTGTGAGAGTCTAACGTCAACCTGCGAGAGAATGCAGAGAGACCAACGCAGGTTCCATAGGAGCCAACAGCGATTACAACAGCGTTCCATTGAGCTGCAAAGGGACATGGCAGCATCTGTAACTGCTATGGTACAAAACCAATCACAAATGCTGAGAGTCATTTCGGACATGCAAATCCAGAGTGACCACAGATGGAGGGAACAGAACCAACTGTTGGGTGTGTTGGTGGAGCATTTCACCCACCAGCAGGACATCGCCTCAAGCATCTCATCTGTGACCAGCACTCCTACTGGATCCACACAGCACCAGGTGAGGCAGGAGACCCACTCCAGGCCCCTCAGCCCCCTCATCTAAGAGGCCTAAAAGAAAATAAATCTTGTTCTATTTCATCCTAAATCTTGTCCTCTGTTATTTACCATATAATTGTCATCCATATCCATGTGAGGTGTGTTTTAGTACAGTAATATTGTTAAAACATATAATAATACCTGTGTTGAAATGGGCAAAAAAGGTATTATTATCATGTTTCTGACATATTCCTGTTCGATAAACCACATCACATAGTTGTGTATGAACGGTACATATAGTAATATTTACTTCTAAGATGTAAATCAAGGTTTCTCACATCCAATATAAATTGACACGTTGGTATATATAACTAATAATGTATTTAAAGAAGGTGTGAACATAAGGTATAAATATCCATTATCCTCATTCTTAATGATAGTGAACTAAACATGAATGAAACAAATGAGAAATATACAGTAATTAGAGTTGTTAAAGGGACATGAAAGCAAAATGTTTTCCTTCATGATTTGTAAAGAGCAGACAATTATAAACAACTTAATAATTTGCTTCTATTATTTATGTTGCTTCATTCTATTGATATTCTTTGCTGAAAAGCATATCTAGATATGCTTGGTAGCTGCTGATTAGTAGCTGTATAGAGATGCCTCCTGTGATTGTTTCAATGTGTGCATTGCTATGTCTTCATTAAAGTATATCTAAAGAATAACTGAAAATAGGTAATCAAAGTAAATTTTAAGGTTTTTTAAAATTATATTCTCTATCCTTAATCATGAAAGAATATGTTTGGGTATAGTGTCCCTTTAAGGGAAGGGGGTTGGGATGTAGTAGTTTCACTTACATGCAGTGGAAATCCAAAGTTTGAAATTCTGCAAGACATGATATACACACATGCAATGGTTGGTGAGGTACTGTCACACATCATAATACATGTGAATGTTACGGTTTACTGTACTTATGAATAAGTAACTTACAGGTGAAGTATTCACGGATGACATAATCCCTCACTTCATTCCCCCTCAGTGTCCCCCTGTCCACATCCTCAGGTACAGGAACCAGCTGCTGCTGCTGCTCTGGGTCAATGTCCCCCAACAAACGTGTGTCCACAGCAATGTTGTGTAGAATACAGCAAGCATTGTCAATGGAACACACTTTGTTGGGGTTATACTGTAGTGCTCCGCCTGTAACATCCAAACACCTGAACCTGGTTTTTAATAGGCCAAAGCTCCTTTCAATGACATTCCTTATGTGTGCCTCCTGGTACCTGAGTTGTGGCTCGGTAATGGGGTGCACCAAGGGGGTTAATAGCCATGGTCTGCAGCCGTACCCTGCGTCACCTGTCATGTAACATATGTGTTTGGATTACTACAGGTACATCATGTGCTTTAAAGGGACACAACATGTATTTCATATAAAAGATAGATTTAATAAAAACATTAAATTTGTGCATTATAAGCAATCTACCTTTATGCCAGTATTAGTCTAGACCAAAAATCTATTTTAAAGGACCAGTCAACACAGTAGATTTTCATTATCAAAAAATGCAAGATAACAAGACAATGCAATAGCACTTAGTCTAATAGCAAAGTTATTTTTTATGACAATTTAAAGTGTTATGTATTTTGAAACTCCCCCTGTACCATGTGACATCCATCAGCCATTCACAAATGCATACAAACTTATTCTTGCACATGGTCAGTAGGAGCTGGTGACTCAAAAATATAAAAGATACAAATACTGTGCACATTGTGTTAATGGAAGTAATTTGGAGAGTTTATTAAAATTAAAAGTCCTATCTGAATAATGAAAGTGCAATTTATACTAGACTGTCCATTTAATAAGAACCTGCAATTGTTATCAGCTTTATAATTTACTTAGATTAGATCATTTTCTCCATTCTATAGATAACTTTTGATGACAAGCATATTAGATATGCTCAATAGCTGCTGATTGGTGGCTGCACATAGAAGACTCATATGATTGGCTCATATATGTGAATTGCTATTTTTTAAAAAATAAGATATCTAAAGAATAAATACAATGAGATAATAGAACTGAATTGTAATGCTGTTTAACATTGTATTCTCTATCTGAAACATGAGATTAAAATTTGTGTTTAGTGACCCTTTAGTAGAAATATACAGACAGAATGAAGGTACTCACCAAGCAGCCATCCTACCGAGAGTGTTCCATTTTCAAACATATTGAATAAGGAGGTCTGGGGCAGGATGTAGGAATCATGTGCACTCCCCGGGAAGCCTGCATACACATGTAAGAATTTCAGATTGGTATCGCAGACCATCTGGCAATTCAATGAGTGAAACCCTTTCCTGTTAATATAGAGGATTGTCTCCTCATGTGGGGGCCACGATACGCACATGTGTGCAATCAATTGCCCCCATGACATTGGGAATACCCCCCAGTCGATAGAAGCCTTGTTTAAGACGGTTCCATTCCTGGGGGGTACGGGGGAAATTAATGTATCGTTGTGTCTGGTTATCTAGAGCAGTCAGAACCTCCCCTAGAATCCTGGAGAAGGTAGACTGCGCTAGGCCAGACACAAGCCCCTCTGTTGACTGGTATGAGCCGGTTGCCAGGAAGTGTACAACACACAACAGCTTCTGCATACCAGTCAGAGCTCGGTTCCTATACGCTTGAGGGTCAATATCATCCTTCAAGACCTCATATAGGTTAATGAGGCTTGCAGAAGTCAAGCGATACTTTTTCCTGAACTCCACTTCTGTCATCCCAAACAGGGTGACCCTAACCCTGTGTAACTTTGGTGCTCTTCCCCTCTGCCGATGCCTTCGTCTTATAGGCCCTGCTGGCCTATGGGCAGCTGCAGCAACAGCAGCATGGGGTGCACCAGGAACAGGGACAACAGCAGGAGGAGCAGGGAGGGCAGCAGCAGCAGCTGGAGCAGGGACAGCTACAGCACCATGACCAGGGACCTCAGCAGCAGGGATACCATCCAAAACAGGGGCTTGTAGGGGTTCCAGCACCCCTTGTGCCCCACGACACTGTCTCACTCCAAATGCAATATACTGCAAGGGAAACATGGTGGCTAATGAGGGTGTGTATTTGCAGGTGTTTTAAGGCTGCAGGTGAGAGGTTGTGCTGTTTGTGATTGGTTTGACACACTTGCAGGGGCAGGAATAATAAATGCTTTTAAGAGGTTAACTATCTGTGAACAAGCTGCTGCTATGTATATTGTTAAGCATGCATTTGTTAGGCCTTCAGAGAGTTACGTTGGTTTCTAAGTCAGTGCAAGGGTTCCTGCGCTTCAATTTGTGGCGAGCTGAGAATGGAGTAGATTTTGTGAAATCTGTGCGCGTAATATTGCGCGCGTCGCCAAATTTTGCGGATCGACCCTAGGGGTTAATAAATATAATGTAGATATCGGCTATGTCGGGGATGGCAGATTAGGGGTTATTAAGTGTAAGATTAGGGGTGTTTAGACTTTGGGTTCATGTTAGGGTGTTAGGTGTAAACATAAATTTAGTTTCCCCATAGGAATCAATGGGGCTGCGTTACTGAGCTTTACGCTGCTTTTTTGCAGGTGTTAGCCTTTTTTTCAGCCGGCTCTCCCCATTGATGTCTATGGGGAAATCGTGCACGAGCACGTAAAACCAGCTCACCGCAGCTTTCAGAAGCGCTGTTATTGGAGTGCGGTATGGAGCTCAATTTTGCTCTACGCTCACTTCTTGCCTGTTAACACCAGGTTTTTGAAAACGTGCAAGTTATTACCGCACCCCTCATACCGCAAAACTCGTAATCTAGCCGAATGTGCGCTAACTTCAGTATTTCGAAAACAGCAACCTTGCTAACTTCTTCTCATTAATAATTTTTTCTATGTGAAAACATTTAAATTTCAAGTACAGAATATTCTTTTCAAAATACATTAAAACTCAAAAGTGTGTATATATATATTTATGTCTATATAAGTATATACATGTATATTTATATGTATGTCTGTGTGTGTGTGTGTGTATATGTGTGTGTGTCAGGGGTCAAGTCCAGAGGGAATGCATGGGAACAGAATTCCTGTACTATTTTACAGGTGGAACTAAGTTCCCCCTGAACAGAGAACAGAAATGCTTCAGTAAACACTGCTGCTGCTGGTGGTGGGATGAGCTGGAGCACAGTGTGTTTAGAGGGCTTAGTAAGATCCTCTAGTAATGGGAAGTAACACTTCCTACAATATTCAAAAATGTTATCCAAAAAATCTCAGTCCAGGCTCATCATGAGAAAAATTAAAACATACTTTATTTGTAATACTTTAAAAAACAAAAAAAAGCAACAGGCTCTAGATGAAAAGGGTTGAAACAGGAAAGAGCAGTCGGACTGGTTTCGGCCGTTTAGACCGTAATCATAGACCTAAAGCTAACACACAGATGTCACTATTTAAAGGAAATTAAAATCAATCTCATTGATGGATACCAAAGAGTACCCTGATTAACCCTTTGTATGCAGATATGACTAAATAAAAACTCACATATAGAGGGTAACAACTACTGGAACTAGTTATAATGTGACAAATGTACAGAGTGACAAATGGATACTTAAAGTGAATAACCTGAAAATATAAATGTATATATATACATGAGGAAATATACAAAAACAGCTCTCTAATGTATAATATACTATAAAGAAATACACAGGTAGAAAAGAAAATATTCAAATTTGCCTAACCAAATATCATGGCTAAAAGTCTTATTGGATTTTGAATAGAATTATGATTATGAGGCTTTCTTGTAAAGATAACCTTAACACATAAACTGCCTAATATGACAGTTAAAACAGTCTAAAACATAATACATAATAGCACAGGAATAATCACCACAGATTGTATAGGGAGAGAGAGAGTTTTACAGCCTAAGAAAGGAGGAGGCAGTGAAAATACGTGGTATGTACGTAATATTTATAGAAAGCACACAGTACATACAGAGCGCTACTAGTATAATGCGTCAAACATATTGAAACTTTATACTTAAAAGACAATCTGAGACTCTAGGGGGCCAATTTATCAAGATCCGTATGGAGCTTGATGCCCCTTTTTGTGCTCCATAACTTGTCTCTGAGGTAGCGGACAGAAATCAACCCGATCTAATACGATCTTGTTGATTGACACCCCCTGCTAGTAGCCGCAAATCTGCAGGGGGCGGCATTGCACCAGCAGTTCACAAGAACTGCTGGTGCAATGATAAATTCGGACAGTGTATGCTGTCGGCATTTATCAATGTGCAGCAGACATGATACATGATTAGGGGTACATAGCTATAATGTAGCTTGCGGTGGTGTACGGAGCGGCAGATTAGGGGTTAATAATAATTTGCAGGGGTCAGCGATAGCGGGGGCGGCAGATTAGGGGTTAATAAGTGTAAGGTTAGGGGTGCAAACTTAGGAAGTGTTTCCGCATAGCAAACAATGGGGCTGCGTTAGGAGCTGAACGCTGCATTTTTGCAGGTGTTAGGTTTTTTTTCTGCTCAAACAGCCCCATTGTTTTCTATGGGGGAATCGTGCACGAGCACGTTTTTGAAGATGGCCGCGTCCGTAAGCACCGCTGGTATCGAGAGTTGCAGTGGCGTTAAATATGCTCTACGCTCCCTTTTTTGGAGCCTAACGCAGCCCTTCTGTGAACTCTAAATACCAGCGGTATTTAAAAGGTGCGGGAGAAAAAAAGCCAGCGTAGCTAACGCACCCCTTTGGCCGCAGAATCTAGCCGACAGTTTTTCATTTCTATAAAATTACTTCCACATTTTACTCTCATAGATAAATAACTGTCAATGATATGCCTTTTATATAGAATATGATGAATGTGCCGTAGAAAGAAAGTCCTCTATCAAATGCAGTGCTTTTCAGCAACAGTCCTTGGAATACCTCAAACAAGAGATGATTTAAGTATAGCTCTCTGTGAGAAGCTAATCAATTAAACTTACTGGGGTATTGATTACCTACCTGAGTGGAAAAAGAGAGATTTAAAATTTTGGCCTTTTGTGGTATTCTGCTAGTTAAAGGGACATGAAAGTCAAAATAAGACCTTTATGCCTCAGATAAAGACATTTTTAAATACTTTTCAATTAACTTCTATGATCAGATTGACTTTGTTGTTGTGGTATCCTTTGTTGAAAAGCATACCAAGGTAGACTCAGGAGAAACAATGTACTACTGGGAACTAGCTAGTGATTGGTGTCTAAACACAAATGCCTCTTGCCGTTGGTCCCAGTAGTAGAGTGCTTCTCTGACGCTACTTTAAAAAGACATTGTACACTAGATTTTTCTTTGCATACATGTTTTGTAGGTGATCCATTTATATAGTCAATCTGGGAATATTTTTGTAACAATGTATAGTTTAGCTTATTTTCAAATAACATTGTGCAAATTTTAATACCAAGCCCTAAAGTTTTAGACGTATATTGACGTCTACAGACTCCTGTTTGTCTTTTCATATTCAGAAGAGGGGGATGTGTCTGCTTGTCTGTGCTTTCCAAGCCCCTTTCAGTGGGTGTCCCAGCCTAACCTCATCAACAGTGCTAATCTGGAGCTTCTAAGTACGTGTTTAAAAGGTTTTGTACTGTATTTTTATTTCAGTATCTGTGCATTTTATTATTATCAGTTATTTGTAGAGCACCAACAGATTTTGCAGTGCTATAAACAAAGGCAGAGTACAACATAACATTAATAGGGATCAAACGGGTATAGGGTCCTGCCAAGAGTCACACTGTTGTAGTTAGCTCTTAAGAATGTGATCTACAAACAGCTGGACTCTTAGGCTTACATGCTAAGGGGGTTCAAGGGGATAGCAATGGAGGAGAGGAACTGGTATAAAGAAAGGTTAGTGTAGGTTGCATGCCTCCCTGAACAGTAGAGTCTTTCAAACTAGGGGAGTGTCTTGTGGAGCGAGGCAGAAAGTTCCACAAGATGGGAGCCAGTCTAGAGAAGTCCTGTAAACGGGAGTGTAAGGAGGTAACAAGAGAGGAGGAGAGGAGGAGGTCAAGAGCAGAGCGAAGGGGACAGGAGGGAGAGTATCTGGACACAAGGTCTGAGATGTAGGGGGGAGCAGTGCAGTTGAGGGCTTTGAATGTCAGAGTTAGAATTTTGTGTATAATCCTAGAGGCAAGAGGAAGCCAGTGAAGGGATTGGCAGAGAGGTGGAGCAGAAGAAGAACAACGTGTAAGGAAGATGAGCCTGGCAGAGGCATTCATTATGTATTATAAAGGAGCTAGGCGGCAGCTGAGGAGACCTGAGAGGACAGAGTTGCAGTAATCGAGGTGGGAAAGGATGAGAGAGTGGATTTAAATCTTAGTTGTGTCTTGTGTAAGGAAATGTCTAATTTTAGATATGTTTTTGAGGTGAAAGAGGCAGGCTTTAGTCAATAACTGAATGTGAGGAGTGAAATAAAGATCTGAGTCAAATATGACCCCAAGACATCGAGCATGCGGGGTAGGGGTAATGATGGAGTTCTTGACAGTTATAGAGATTTGGGGTGGAGATTTGGAAGAAGAAGGGGGAAAATTAGGAGCTCAGTTTTGGAGAGATTTAGCTTGAGGTAGTGAGAGAACATCCAGGAAGAGATGTGAGAAAGACAGTTAGTTACACGAGTTAGCAAGAATGGAGATAGGTCTGGTGCAGAGAAGTAGATTTGGGTGTCGTCGGCATAAAAATGATATTGGAAACTGTGGGACTTAATTAGGGAACCTAATGATGATGTGTAGATTGAGAAGGGAAGGGGACCGAGGACAGAGCCTTGCGGTTCCCTGACAGAAAGTGGTGATGGGGCAGAGGAGGCCCCAGAGAAGACTACACTAAAGGTACGGTTTGAAAGGTAGGAAGAGAACCATAAGAGGGCTGTGTCACAAATGCCAAAGGATTGGAGGGTTTGGAGCAAAAGAGGGTGATCAACAGTATCAAAGGCTGCTGACAGATTTTCATACTAGTGTCTATATATGCAGTTATATTAAAATTGGTGTATACTGCCCCTTTTACTGTAGGGTCGACAATCCTTTAGAAAACTGTATCTAATAATGTCTTTTTTATTAAATTTGTCTTTTATTAAGGAAACAAAATATAACATTTTGTACATTGTTACTGATTGTCATTTTTCCAAATGGCTAGATTACGAGTCTTGCGTTAGTCTTAAAAAGCAGCGTTGAGAGGTCCCAACGCTGATTTTTAACGCCCGCTGGTATTACGAGTCAGGCAGGTACAGGTGTACCGCTCACTTTTCTTCCGCGACTCGAGCTTACCGCAAATCCCCTTACGTAAATTGCGTATCCTAACTTTTGAATGGGATTTGCCTAACGCCGGTATTACGAGTCTTGGAAGAAGTGAGCGGTAGACCATCCCCTGTCAAGAGGGAGCTCCCCCATATCGCAAACACTAAAATAAAATTTTTAACCCCTAATCTGCCGACCGGACATCGCCACTACTGTAATAACGTTTTTAACCCCTAATCTGCCGACCGGACATCGCCACTACTGTAATAAATATATTAACTACTAAACCACTGCACTCCCGCCTCGCAAACACTAGTTAAATTTTATTAACCTCTAATCTGACATCCCTAACATCGCCGACACCTATATACATTTATTAACCCCTAATCTGCTGCCCCCAACGTCGCCGCTACTATATTAAATTTATTAACCCCTAAACCTAAGTCTAACCCTAAGTCTAACCCCCCTAACTTAAATATAATTTAAATTAAACAAAATAAAATTACTACAATTAAATAAATTAATCCTATTTCAAACTAAATACTTACAGATGAAATAAACCCTAAGATAGCTACAATATAACTAATAGTTACATTTGTATCTATCTTAGGGTTGATATTTATTTTACAGGCAACTTTGTATTTATTTTAACTAGGTAGAATAGTTATTAAATAGTTATTAACTATTTAATAACTACCTAGTTAAAATAAGTACAAATTTACCTGTAAAATAAATCCTAACCTAAGTTACAATTACACCTAACACTACACTATCATTAAATTAATTTACTAAATTACCTACAATTAAATACAATAAAATAAAATAAACTAAAGTATAACCCCCCCCCACTAAATTACAGAAAATAAAAAAATAATTACAATTTTTTTAAAACTAATTACACCTAATCTAATCCCCCTAATAAAATAAAAAAGCCCCCCAAAATAATACAATTCCCTACCCTATACTAAATTACAAATAGCCCTTAAAAGGGCCTTTTGCGGGGCATTGCCCTAAAGTAATCAGCTCTTTACCTGTAAAAAAAAATAAAAATACCCCCCCAACATTAAAACCCACCACCCACACACCCAACCCTACTCTAAAACCCACCCAATCTCCCCTTAAAAAAACCTAACATTACCCCCTTGAAGATCACCCTACCTTGAGACGTCTTCACCCAGCCGGGCACAAGTGGACCTCCAGAGGGGCAGAAGTCTTCATCCGATCCGGGCAGAAGAATTCCTCCAAGTGGCAGAAGTCTTCATCCACATGGCATCTTCCATCTTCAATCCAGCCAACGTGGAGCATCCTCTTCAAACCAAGTCCAAGCGAAGAATGAAGGTTCCTTTAAATTATGTCATCCAAGATGGCGTCCCTTGAATTCCAATTGGCTGATAGAATTAAGGTAGGAAAAATCCTATTGGCTGATCCAATCAGCCAATAGGATTGAGGTTGGATTCTATTGGCTGATTGAAACAGCCAATAGAATGCGAGCTCAATCCTATTGGCTGATTGGATCAGCCAATAGGATTGAACTTCAATCCTATTGGCTAATTGGATCAGCCAATAGGATTTTTCCTACCTTAATTCCGATTGGCTGATAGAATCCGCCAATCGGAATTCAAGGGATGTCATCTTGGATGACGTCATTTAAAGGAACCTTCATTCTTCGCTTGGATCTTCGTTTGAAGAGGATGCTCCGAGTTGGCTGGATTGAAGATGGACCCACTCCGCTCTGGATGGATGAAGATAGAAGATTTCGCCTGGATGAAGCCTTCTGCCCATCTGGAGGTCCTCTTCTGCCCGGATCGGATGAAGACTTCTGCCCCTCTGGAGGTCCACTTGTGCCTGACTGGGTGAAGACGTCTCAAGGTAGGGTGATCTTCAAGGGGGTAGTGTAAGGTTTTATTAAGGGGGGATTTGGTGGGTTTTAAAGTAGGGTTGGGTATGTGGGTGGTGGGTTTTAATGTTGGGGGGTATTGTATTTTTTTTTACTGGTAAAAGAGCTGATTACTTTGGGGCAATGCCCCGCAAAAGGCCCTTTTAAGGGCTATTTGTAATTTATTATAGGGTAGGGAATTTTATTATTTTGGGGGGCTTTTTTATTTTATTAGAGGGATTAGATTAGGTGTAATTAGTGAAAGTTGACCAAGCGTTTAGTAGTGGGAGATTACTGGAATAATGGTTTCGAAGTAATTTATTTGCAAGAGATAGTGTGCCTTTAGAATATGTAGTACAGTTACATATAGTCTTGAACAATGTTAGGGGTCTACATATATATGCGTTCCTTGGATGGGAAGTGATATAGTGGTTGATTTTGAAATATTTGAACCATGGAGCAAAGTATTCTCCATGGTTTTCTTGAAGTTCCATTTTAGGTTTAAGCTTACCATCTGATAAAACTGCTTAGCATGGGACAGTTTCTTGTAAGGTTAACATATGTGTATATGATCTATAAAGGGGTATCTGGAATTCTGGGTTGTATTGGAGTCAGTGGTGAGGGTATAGTTGGAATATTTAGTTATGTATTTATCCCAAGTATCATGTGTAAGTTTAGTTATTGTGGCCGTTGAAGGGCTTAAGTATCTATCGGCTAGATTACGAGTTGTGCGTTAAGGTAAAAAAGCAGCGTTAACAGGTCCTAACGCTTTTTTTTTTTATGCCCGCTGCTATTACGAGTCTTGCAGGTATATGTGTACCGCACACTTTTTTGGCCTTACCGCAAATCAACTTACGTAAACTTTCGTAAAGGTTTTTTTCTATGGGACTTCCATGGCGCCGGTATTACGAATTTGTCCTGGGAGGCCAAAAAGTGAGCAGTACACCCTCTGGCGCCAAGATTCCTAACGCATTTTAAAGTCAGTAGTTATGAGTTTTACGCTACAAAGCTGTAGCATAAAACTTATAACTAAAGTGATAAAAAGTACACTAACACCCATAAACTACCTATTAACCCCTAAACTGAGGCCCTCCAGCATCGCAAACACTAAAATAAAATTATTCTGCCGCTCCCCTCATCGCCGCCACTAGAATAAACATATTAAGCCCTAAACTGCCGCACTCCCGCCTCGCAAACACTAGTTAAATAATATTAACCCCTAAGCTGCCACCCCAACATCGCTGACACCTACATTATACTTATTAACCCCTAATCTGCCACTCCGGACATCGCCACCACCTACATTATACCTATTAACCCCTAATCTGCTGCCCCCAACATCGCAGCCAATTACCTACATTTATTAACCCCTAATCTTCCGCCCCCAACGTCGTTGCCACTTTTCTACATTTATTAACCCTTTAAACCTAAGTCTAACCCTAACCCTAACACCCCCTAACTTAAATATAATTTAAATAAATCTAAATAAAATTAATACCATTAACTAAATTATTCCTATTTAAAAATAAATACTTACCTATAAAATAAACCCTAAGCTAGCTACAATATAACTAATAGTTACATTGTAGCTAGTTTAGGGTTTATTTTCATTTTACTGGCAAATTTGTATTTATTTTAACTAGGTAGAATAGTTACTAAATAGTTATTAACTATTTAATAACTACCTAGCTAAAATAAATACAAATTTACCTGTAAAATAAAACCTAACCAAATTTACAATAACACCTAACACTACACTACAAATAAATAAATCCCCTAAATTAAATACAATTAAATCAATTCAAAACAATTAGCTAAATTACCAAAAAAAACACTAAATTACAGAAAATAAAAAGCAAATTACAAGATCTTTAAACTAATTACGCCTAATCTAATAGCCCTATCAAAATAAAAAAGCACCCCCAAAATAATAAAAAAAACGTAGCCTAAACTAAACTACCAATAGCCCTTAAAAGGGGTTTTTGCGGGGCATTGCCCCAAAGATGTCAGCTCTTTTACCTGTAAAAAAAAATACAAACAACCCCCCCAACAGTAAAACCCACCACCCACACAACCAACCCCCCAAATAAAAGCCTAACTAAAAAAACCTAAGCTCCCCATTGCCCTGAAAGGGCATTTGGATGGGCATTGCCCTTAAAAGGGCATTTAGCTTTATTGCAGCCCAAAGCTCTAACCTACAAAATAAACCCACCCAATACACCCTTAAAAAATCCTAACAATAAACCCCCGAAGATTCACTTACCAGGAGAAGTCTTCATCCAAGCGACAATATGTCCTCAACAAAGCTGACAGAAGTGGTCCTCCAGACAGGCAGAAGTCTTCACCAAGACGGCATCTTCTATCTTCATCCTTCCGACGCAGAGCGGCTCTATCTTCAAGACAACCGGCGTGGAGCATCCTCTTCTTTCGATGGCTAACGACGATTGAAGGTTCCTTTAAATGACGTCATCCAAGATGGTGTCCATTAGATTCCGATTGGCTGATAGAATTCTATCAGCCAATCGGAATTAAGGTTGAAAAAACCAATAGAATGTGAGCTCAATCCTATTGGCTGATTGTAAAAGAGCTGATTTCTTTAGGGCAATGCCCCGCAACATTTTTTTTATTTTGATAGGGCTATTAGATTAGGTGTAATTAGTTTAAAGATCTTGTAATTTGTTTTTTATTTCCTGTAATTTAGTTTTTGTTTTTTTGGTAATTAAAGGGACAGTCTAGGCCAAAATAAACTTTCATTATTCAGATAGAGCATGTAATTTTAAAGAATTTTCCAATTTACTTTTAACACCAATTTTGCTTTGTTCTCTTGGTATTCTTAGTTGAAAGCTTAACCTAGGAGGTTCATATGCTAATTTCTTAGACCTTGAAGGCCACCTCTTTTCAGAATGCATTTTAACAGTTTTTCACCACTAGAGGGTGTTAGTTCACGTGTTTCATATAGATAACATTGTGCTTGTGCACGTGAAGTTATCAGGGAGCAGGCACTGATTGGCACTGATTGGCTAAATTGCAAGTCTGTCAAAAGAACTAAAATAAAGGGGCAGTTTGCAGAGGCTCAGATACAAGATAATCACAGAGGTTAAAAGTATATTAATATAACTGTGTTAGTTATGCAAAACTGGGGAATGGATAATAAAGGGATTATCTATCTTTTAAAACATTGAAAATTCTTGTGTAGACTGTCCCTTTAACTAATTTTATTTAATTTATTTAATTGTATTTAATTTAGGGAATTTATTTAATTGTAGTGTAGTGTTAGGTGTTATTGTAACTTAGGTTAGGTTTTATTTTACAGGTAAATTTGTATTTATTTTAGCTAGGTAGTTATTAAATAGTTAATAACTATTTAGTAACTATTCTACCTAGTTAAAATAAATACAAACTTGTCTGCAAAATAAAAATAAACCCTAAGCTAGATTCAATGTAACTATTAGTTATATTGTAGCTAGCCTAGGGTTTATTTTATAGGTAAGTATTTAGTTTTAAATAGGAATTATTTAGTTAATGATATTAATTTTATTTAGATTTATTTAAATTATATTTAAGTAAGGGGGTGTTAGGGTTAGACTTAGGTTTAAAGGGTTAATAAATTTAGAATAGTGGCGGTGACGTTGGGGGCGGCAGATTAGGGGTTAATAAATGTAGGTAGGTGGCGGCGATGTTGGGGGCAGCAGATTAGGGGTAAATAGGTATAATGTAGGTGTCAGCAATGTAGATTAGGGGTTAATAAGAATAATGTAGGTGGCGGCGATGTCAGGAGCGGCAGATTAGGGGTTAATACATATAATGTAGGTGTCAGTGATGTCTGGGGCGGCAGATTAGGGGTTAACAAGTGTAAGATTAGGGGTGTTTAGACTCGGGGTTCATGTTAGGGTGTTAGGTGTAAACATAAAATGTTTCTCCCCATAGGAATCAATTGGGCTGCGTTACTGAGATTTATGCTGCTTTTTTGCAGGTGTTAGACTTTTTCTCAGCTGGCTCTCCCCATTGATGTCTATGGGGAAATCGTGCACAAGCACGTATAACCAGCTCACCTCTCACTTAAGGAGCGCTGGTATTGGAGTGCAGTGTGGAGCGCAATTTTGCAACGTAATACCAGCGCTGCAGGTAAGTGAGCGGTGACAATAAACTGCAAGTTAGCAACGCACCCCTGTTACCGCACAACTCGTAATCTAGGCGTAAGTAAGCGAGGGATCCAGCAAGTTGTTCCTAGTTGTCTATTCTCTGCTAGATCATGTTCTATTTGTATCCACTCTTTATGTGTCTTGTGTTTACACCAATATACAATACATGAAAATGTTCCTGCTGTGTAATATAGTTTGAGGTTTGGCATTCCTAGACCGACTTTAGATTTAGGTCTATATATGATAGGTTTGGTGATTCTAGGGTGTTTGTTATGCCACAGGAAAGTGTTTAAAACACCTTGAAGCTTATGCAAAAATGAGGTAGGTAAGTTAATGGGTACTGTCTGGAACAAGTATACAATTTTGGGTAGGATGGTCATCTTTACCGCATGTAGTTTTCCTAACCAAGATAATGTTTGATTACGCCATGTGTTTAAATCTTGTTGTATATTTTTAAAAGAGGTAGATAATTCACAGAGAATAAGGTTTGTGGATCCCTGGTAATTTGTACCCCTAAATATTTTAATGAGAACTTATATGAGTAAGTTGTGGTTATTTGGTTAATATTTGCATCTGGTACTGCTATACTCATGAATTTGCCATATAATTGGAATTCCCTATTTAATTCTTGTAGGGACAGTATAGGGTTAGTAATAGTTAAAGGGACATAAAACAAGTTGGGATAGAGACAAAATAATATAATATGAACTTGAATTACTTTACCTGCAAATTATTATTGCAGTGCCTCGCCATTAACCCTTTCTTTTTAGTTTCTGAATTGTAAAGCTCTTACTGCCCCCCACATATACAATTCCTTTTATGGCTGTATCTATGTTTATTGTTCTTTTGGTAAAATGCAAAAGTGCCTAGGGATTATCTGCTGGAGCATGCCTAGAAGCTGTAAACTCAGTTGAAATACAATGCCTTTGTCTAAACACTGAAAAGAGGGGTGAAGTTAGCTGCTCCAGGCAGTTTAGCTATGTAATTAATTATGCTTATTTTTGAAAAAAAAAATTATGCAAACTATTTTAAATTAATTAGTCCTTTTAGGATATGCACAGATCTCAACCTGTTATGGTATGCCTGAAATTTTTTGTATTATCTCTTATTCTAGCCGCCAGGGCCTCCATTGCCAAAGCAAAGAGAAGAGGAGACAATGGAAATCTCTGCATTGTACCATTATGAATTAGGAAGGTGCAAGGATAATGAATCGTTCAATTTGATTTTAGCATTTGGGGCACTGTATAGCGATATTATTTTTGAAACAAACTCATCTGGAAAGCCAAATGTTGTTAGTATGTGTTTGAGAAAGTTCTAATTTCATCTATCAAAAGCTTTCTCTGCGTCCATAGACACAAAGATAGTTGGTTTTGTAGAGTTTGTGGTGTGTTCAATCAAAGTCTAGTTGAGTTCATTTTGACATTAGATCAGATTATGTTTGTCTAGATTTCTTTTGTAGTTGTGCTCTGTATTTGATAAATTCTCCTTGAAGTGTGCATTTGTGGGCCTCCCATACCACAAAGGGGCTCGCAACAGAGTTAGTGTTTATATTAAAGTATTCTGTTAATGTGATGGATAAGTGTTCAAAAAAAGGTTGGTAGGTTAGTAAAGATTCATCTAAACACCACTGAAATGGGTTAGAGGGGGTATTAGGCAATTTAATCTGTATAGAAACTGCAGAATGATCTGAACATGATGTGGCCAATATGATAGACTTAGTTATTAAAGAGGAATCTGCTTGATTTGTGAGGGTATAATCTATCCTACTGTATGTATGTGAAGGATGGGAGTAAAATGTATAATCCCTAGTAGAAGGGTGTGCAAATCTCCAGCCATCATATAGTTTGTTATCTCTAAGTCCCTTCCATAGATAAGATGTAGTGTGTTTGCAAGGTCTAGAGGTTGGATTTGAGTTATCAATTAGTGGTTGAAATGGGTAATTGAAGTCCCCTCCAATGAAAACCGGACCTTTGGAAATGTCCAATATTCTCCAGAAGAGCGATTTAAAGAAAGGGATATGATTCGTGTTTGGGGCCTAAACATTAATCAATGTAACTGGTCTTCTGTACATCAGACCTGTGATCCCTATAAATCTACCCTCACCGTCCTTAACTATTGTGATAGTACAAAAGGGATATGTTTGCGTATTAGAATAATGACTCCACAACGTTTGTAGGATGTTGTGCAGTGGAAGTGTTCATTAAAATGTTTACCAAAATCTTTAGGTATTTGTAATTTCTTAAAATGTGTCTCTTGGAGAAAAAGAATGTTGGCCCCTTTCCTCAGTAGGTCAGATATAGCCTTAGACCTTTTACATGGAGAGTTGATCCCTTTAACATTCTGAGTTAGGATACATATAGTATTGTTTTTAGATTCTGTTGGGTAAGTGTTATGAATGTGGAGGTTGTAATAATTGCCATTTTGTGTTCTAGTACTGCATACAATGTACAATTTAAACAGTAAAATGTAAACTGAACAAAATCTTGAAACTTTAACATGAACAAGTTAGAAAAACAAATATAACAAAAACATTCAGGGCCTGACTTAGAGTGTCAGAAGGGACCTATCAGACAGAATATGTGGGCCATGTAAGTAGGCATCTGTCTTGTACTAAACAAATATGGGGGGGGGTAAAAATAAGCATTAATATACGTTTAAAATGAAAAAGTGCATAATGTAAAGGAGCACTGTGCATATAATTTGGTAATGTATTACAGACCCACAATTCAGCTGACACTGCCCTCTGCTTCAGCTGAATTATAAAGTATACTTACAACAAGTCTTTAAAGAACATTCACAGACCTACATTTCAGCTGACACTGCCCTCTTCTTCAGCTGAATTATAAAGTATACTTACAACAAGTCTTTAAAGAACATTCACAGACCCACATTTCAGCTGACACTGCCCTCTGCTTCAGGTAGTCAAAGGAAGATAATTCTCATATTTCTTCCCTGTTTCTAATAATGTGTATTTTGTAATATGTATTGGCTATTATTTTTATTCTGTTTTTTAAATGCATATTGGTGCACATTGATGGGCCATATATCTTGCTTGTTAAATGGTTGTATTTTCCTCAATGGATACCTCTCTTATCTCTATAATTTGTGATCTTCCCCTGTGTTTTTTGCCTGTATGACCCCTAGCACCCTCCCTTAACTTTTTTTGCAGACCAATCTAACACTAATTTATCTCTCCCCCAGCTGAATTATAAAGTATACTTACAACAAGTCTTTAAAGAACATTCACAGACCCACATTTCAGCTGACACTGCCCTCTGCTTCAGGTAGTCAAAGGAAGATAATTACCCACCCACCCCAGGTTCATTCCCCCATTTATAGATAGTCTCCCACACACCTTTCATTCTCCTAAACTGACAGCTGCAAACACTAATCAGCACATCCTTCCATTCACTTAACCCTTTAGAATACGTACCCTCTCTCTCTACAAATAGCTATATATCCCACATCAATAGTGTGTGAATATATATGTGTATATATATATATATATATATATATATATATATGTGTGTCTATATATATATATATGTATATATATATATATATATATATATATATATATATATATATATACTTATATATATTTCTTTTTTATATTGTACTATTTTTGATTTATTTTCATCTATACACCTCATAGCACTAACATGTATCAAAATATGACCATACTGATATTCGTGACAACCCTTTTCTCACTCCAATTTTGTTCACTTCATTACCGCCATAAGCACCCACCTCAAACTGGAAAACAAATTATAATACACCATGGCCTGCTCTGTTGCTGTAACTTATCTGCTGAGTGCTGGTGGAGAGTTATAAAAAATAGCCCTCCTACCCCCACCTCACAAAATTATAAAGTATGCCATTCACTATATAGCCAAACAAAAACTATGTCCAAATTCCAATTCCTTATGCTACTTGCCCTTGCAAATGATGTAGAGTTTAACCCTGGTCCCCCAGCAAATTCCATTCCTAGCCTTCCAGCTAAAAAAGGCCTCTCCTTTGTGCACTGTAATATACGCAGCTTATTTCCAAAAATCAATGCACTGCAAGCTTGGTGTTTACAATACAAGCCAAAAATCATTGTGATCTCTGAATCATGGCTAACTGCAAAAATACCTGACTCTGCCATTGTAATACATGGGTATTCATGCCATAGAATTGACAGAGCAAAGAGAGGAGGCGGCATTGTAATTTATGTTGACAACTCCACAAAGTTCACCCCCATACAAAAATCTAGCTCTCCTGCCACCTTTGATTTCCTTTCTGGCAAAATTGAGATCCCGTGCAGTAAATCAATCATTGTTGCAGGAATATACCGCCCACCTAGATCCCCTGTGCATTCCATTTCGGACATAGCACAGTTCCTTAGTGAATCCATAACTCAAAACCCAAAAAGTGAAATTTTGGTTTTTGGAGATTTTAACATCGATTGGCTGAATCCAAAAAAGAACAGTTGTCGCTCGCTGTTTAAATCTTTGCAGCTAATGCAATTAATCTCCTCCCCAACTCGCATAAACATCAAAAGCCATAATCATACCCTGCTCGACTGGATTCTCTCCACTTCTCCCGACGGAATCCAGGAGGCAGGTGTTCTCCCTAACAATTTCAGTGACCACTGCTTAGTGTACTGTTTGCGCAAAATAAAGGCTACTAAATCCTCTCCCAAGGTTAAAATCACCAGGTCCTTCAAAAAATGTAATCTTCAATCATTTCTAAATGACATCAAGAACCTCCCCTGGCACAGATTAAACCTAATCCCAGATCTAGACTCTGCAGTTGAATTCTTTCAGTCTGAACTCCTACAAGTTTGGAATTTACATGCACTGGTGCGTAAGGTGAGAGTAAAAGGATCACACCTTAATTGGATCACAGCTGACCTCATTCAAATGTACCAATTTAGGGATTCATTGTGGTCAAAGTTCAAGCATACTGGCTCTATGAATGATCACTGTGTATATAGACAATGGCGAAATATATGTACTAAACAAACAAAATTGGCTAAGGCACAATATTTCTGTGAAAATCTGCACAATAATATATCTAACCCTAGAAAGTTTTGGAAACTCATAAATAACTTACAAAATCCACTCCCAACCCTTTACTGTCAATGTGGATAACCAAAACCTGCAACTCCCCTTAGAAGTAGCAAATGCCTTTAACAATTATTTTGTCGAATGATCCATCACCCTGATTGACAAACTAATAAATGGCACGCATCCTGAAGCTACAAATGTGGATCAGGCCCCACTAAAACAGCAAAGACCCAATATAGAAAAGTTCAATTTTAGACCTGTACCCTTCAATGTCATTAAGAAACACCTCAATAATCTAAAAATGAAAAACCAGTCAGGAACTGATCAAATCCCAGCAATGCTGTTGAAGCTCAGTGCGCAGCAATTGCTAAGCCTGTCACAACCCTAATTAACGAATCCTTGGTGTCTGGATACATACCCAAACTCTAGAAAACTGCAAGAGTAGTGCCTATTCATAAAAGTGGGGAGTTAACCTTGGTTTCTAACTATCGTCCTATATCATTGCTCCCTGTATTGTCACAATTATGCGAGTATTATCAACTTTCTAACTATCTGACCCCTGATCAATCAGGTTTTAGACCGAATCACTCCACTACAACTGCCCTCCTAAAAGTTTGTAACGACATCCAAACTGGCATGGAACAAGGAGACCTAACTGGAGCTATTTTCCTTGATTTTGCTAAGGCTTTTGACACAGTGGACCATGACATACTACTTCTCAAACTAAAAAACTCTAGTATTGCTGATCGCCCGTTAACCTGGTTTAAATCATATGTATCGGATCGATCACAATATGTCTCTGTTTCTAACAGTGACTCCCTCCCTCTCCCAGTCACGTGTGGTGTTCCCCAAGGTTCCATTCTCGGCCCCCTACTATTGACATTATTTATAAATGATTTGCCTAATGTCTGCAAATCCTCAACTGTACACATGTACGCAGACGACACGGTAATCTATGCAAACAAATCTGATCTGCCGCAGCTTGAAGCAGTGCTCAAAGACCAGTTCACAGATGTAGAAAAGTGGATCTCGAAAAACAAACTCTTCCTAAACACTGACAAAACTGTCACAATGATCTTTGGAATGGGACCTAAAATACAAAAATTACAAAATTCCCATCTTCGCATCAAAACAAAATCCAATTGCACGCTGACCGCAGTCCACCCTTTTAAATACTTAGGTATGTTGTTAGACTGCAATCTATCTTTTGGACTTAACATAGAAAAACTTGCCTCTAAACTTTATCCAAAACTAGGTGCCATGTACAGAAACAAATCTTGCCTCAGCCCTACAGTAAAGGAAAAGATTGTACAGCAAATGCTGATACCTATCTTGGATTATGGGGACATAGTATATGCACCTGCTCCGCAAACTCACCTTAATAAACTAAATACATTATATAACTCATTATGCCGCTTTGTGCTACAATGTAACTACAGTACCCACCATTGTGACATGCTAAAAGAACTAAACTGGCTGTCGCTGGAATCCAGAAGCACCCTCCATCTTTCCTGCCTTGTCTTTAAGAGCCTTTATGGGAAGCTCCAACCCTACCTGAGCAGAATGCTCTCCCCTGCTATTCAAACCTCCTATAACCTCCGATCCAATAACAGCACATTATTTAGCTTGCCTCAATACAAAAAGAAAGCAGCTCGATCCTCCTTTTCCTACAGAGCGCCACAGTTATGGAATGACCTCCCGCATACTTTCAAACCTTCCCCAAGCCTAATATCCTTTAAGAGATCCCTCTCTACATATCTCAAAACAGAATGCACCTGTCATGGTTGATTAAATATTTCGTACCTGCTCTATGTTAAATTTTTGCATATATTGTGTATTATTATTGTTTTTGTATTTTATTGTACCCTATTGTATCAATGCAATGTTTTGTGATCCCAGGACATACTTGAAAACAAGAGAAATCTCAATGTATCCTTCCTGGTAAAATATTTTATAAATAAATAAATAAATAAATAAATGTATTCTTTAACATAACTGTGAATTTAGCATTTTACAGATTAAAATTCTGGAAACTTCAATTAGCTCTATATCCTCTATTTGTTAATCAGTTCTTATATACAGTAAGTGCCCCATATAATAGAGTTCTTGTTGAGTTACACTGAGGTATAGATCTTATATATATATATATATATATATATATATATATATATATATATATATATATATATATACAGGGAGTGCAGAATTATTAGGCAAATTAGTATTTTGACCACATCATCCTCTTTATGCATGTTGTCTTACACCAAGCTGTATAGGCTCAAAAGCCTACTACCAATTAAGCATATTAGGTGATGTGCATCTCTGTAATGAGAAGTGGTGTGGTCTAATGACATCAACACCCTATATCAGGTGTGCATAATTATTAGGCAACTTCCTTTCCTTTGGCAAAATGGGTCAAAAGAAGGACTTGACAGGCTCAGAAAAGTCAAAAATAGTGAGATATCTTGCAGAGGGATGCAGCACTCTTAAAATTGCAAAGCTTCTGAAGCGTGATCATCGAACAATCAAGCGTTTCATTCAAAATAGTCAACAGGGTCGCAAGAAGCGTGTGCAAAAACCAATGCGCAAAATAACTGCCCATGAACTGAGAAAAGTCAAGCGTGCAGCTGCCAAGATGCCACTTGCCACCAGTTTGGCCATATTTCACAGCTGCAACATCACTGGAGTGCCCAAAAGCACAAGGTGTGCAATACTCAGAGACATGGCCAAGGTAAGAAAGGCTGAAAGACGACCACCACTGAACAAGACACACAAGCTGAAACATCAAGACTGGGCCAAGAAATATCTCAAGACTGATTTTTCTAAGGTTTTATGGACTGATGAAATGAGAGTGAGTCTTGATGGGCCAGATGGATGGGCCCGTGGCTGGATTGGTAAAGGGCAGAGAGCTCCAGTCCGACTCAGACGCCAGCAAGGTGGAGGTGGAGTACTGGTTTGGGCTGGTATCATCAAAGATGAGCTTGTGGGGCCTTTTCGGGTTGAGGATGGAGTCAAGCTCAACTCACAGTCCTACTGCCAGTTTCTGGAAGACACCTTCTTCAAGCAGTGGTACAGGAAGAAGTCTGGATTTTTTCAAGAAAAACATGATTTTCATGCAGGACAATGTTCCATCACACAAGTCCAAGTACTCCACAGCGTGACTGGCAAGAAAGGGTATAAAAGAAGAAAATCTAATGACATGGCCTCCTTGTTCACCTGATCTGAACCCCATTGAGAACCTGTGATCCATCATCAAATGTGAGATTTACAAGGAGGGAAAACAGTACACCTCTCTGAACAGTGTCTGGGAGGCTGTGGTTGCTGCTGCACGCAATGTTGATGGTGAACAGATCAAAACACTGACAGAATCCATGGATGGCAGGCTTTTGAGTGTCCTTGCAAAGAAAGGTGGCTATATTGGTCACTGATTTGTTTTTGTTTTGTTTTTGAATGTCAGAAATGTATATTTGTGAATGTTGAGATGTTATATTGGTTTCACTGGTAAAAATAAATAATTGAAATGGGTATATATTTGTTTTTTGTTAAGTTGCCTAATAATTATGCACAGTAATAGTCACCTGCACACACAGATATCCCCCTAAAATAGCTATAACTAAAAACAAACTAAAAACTACTTCCAAAACTATTCAGCTTTGATATTAATGAGTTTTTTGGGTTCATTGAGAACATGGTTGTTGTTCAATAATAAAATTAATCCTCAAAAATACAACTTGCCTAATAATTCTGCACTCCCTGTATATATATATATAGTACACAGAAAAGAGTTAGTAACACTGCACAATAATGAAGGAAGCTCCCTATATAGGGATTTAAATAAAACACTCTCCCAATAATTGGAACAGAAATTAATGTAATATTGCCCAATCCAAATCAACAGATGAACAAAACAACATTGCTGTGAGTGAGTCTTTAGTGAAGTAATAAGCACACTCCTTCCACGGGACTCTTGAAACAAACAAACAGCATGACAAAGCAGTCCGTGGGAGACTTGACAAAGTCAAAAGAAGTCACTGGCTGTACTCACTATCGTAGACGGTGCTGTGTTTTTCCTGTCCCTCAGGCTCTGTGTGCTAAAGTACAGTCCTTAAGAGTTAATATCCCTTGCCTTATTCTCCTACTATCTACTTCCCAGATAGAAAGGTGTATAAAGTGAAAAAGTTATGGAGATTAGGCGCTTAATCTGCAAAAGGGATAAAGGTGTGTATGGAAGTTGTTAGCTAAATATGTGGAAAAACTAGACCTTTGACAGGATAAGTGAAAAATTCTTCTACAATTTATTTTCAAAATAAAAGCATGATAATACCAAGATAAAATAAATCACAATCCCTAAGTGTTGCAACACTATATCGATCAATTCATAAAATTTCTAAAATTCAGATATACATTTGTTTCATACACCAATAAAAAGGTTTATCTGCTCTTTCGTTTCCTATACTTTGTTCAAAGATTTTAGATAGAATGTATTCTTTTACTTCAACACAATTAATAATATTTGTCTCTATTCGATATTTTATATCTATATTTCATCAACTTTAAAATTACAAATATGTAGCAAAAACTAACAAGTAGTTAAAACAATTTAAATACAAGACTGATTATAAATGGTGTCCCCACAATGGCTGTTTACTTATATTGGTTGTAATTTTGCATATCTAAAAATTTCATCAAAGCACTTGTAAGTGTAATTGAAGGTTCTTTGAGGCCATGAATAGTAATGACAGAGGGATCTCATTTACATATGAATTTAATAAAGAACAGATCACATTCTTAGATCTGGATATAATGATAGTATCAGACAACATTGAAACCAAAACTCACTTTAAAAAAGTCGATTCGAAGAATTTTATACATGCCTCCAGCTGTCACCTCCCTAAATGGAAGGAGAGTATACCGATAAGCCAAAGTTTAAGGGTTCAAAAAAAATTGCTCAAGGATTGATGACTTTGAATTCCATATTAACATCTTGGAAGAAAAATTTAAGGATAGAAGTTATAAGAAAGAAACAATAAATAGAGCAACAGAGAGAGCAAGAAACACAGATAGGAAAGAACTATTAGAGTATAAACATGAGTTCAATGTCCTTTTTATAAATGACTTCAGCGAAGACCATCTATTAGTGAAAAAATTTTAAGAAAACACTGGCATCTCCTAAAAAATTACCCAATTCTAGGAGACAAAATACCACCATACCCAAGGGTAATTTATAGGAGAGCACAGAATTTAGAAATGATTCTTGCACCAAGTGAGTACGAAAAACAGAATAAAAATAAAAAATCTTTTGAGAAAGATCTAAAAGGAGGGGATGTGAAAGGTTTTTTTCCCTGCCATGTATGCAGAGCATGCCAGTATGGCATTAAAAAGAAAACTGTTAGGACTCCTAATAACACTAAGGAGTTTAAAATAGAAAACACAATAAGGTGCAATAATAAAGGAGTAATCTATATGCTGCAATGCTCTTGTGAACTTTTTTACATAGGAGAAACAACGTGAATGCTAAGGGTAAGGGACAGGATAAGGGAGCATATCTGTAACATCAAAAAAGGGAACCTGGACACTTATCTTTATAAACATTTTAGGGAAATACACAAAAATAGAGTCTCAGATATGAAGTATTGGGGATTATATAAAGTGAAACCCTATTGGAGAGGGGGAGATTTAGAAGCATCTATTCTAAAAAAAGAAGCAGAATTCATATACAACTTCAACACGATTCACCCCCACGGTTTGAATTCAGAATTGGATATATCTCCTTTTCTAGGCACACAGTAATCACTATCTTTAATAAATTTGTATAATCAGTTTTAGCCACCAATAAATACAAATATAGAATCAATGTATTATACCTAGAGATTTTTCCTAAATAAAGGGATAATTTAATTCCCTTACACAAACATATCACCACCTTATTTGTTTTCTCCCCTCTCCCCTTTGTAATAGTACCTATACAATGGAGCCACTAAAATAAAGGGACAATTTTATTTCCTTACACAAACATATCACCACCTTATTTGTTTTTCTCCCCTTTCACTTTTGTAATAGTACCTATATAATGGAGCCACTTGAAAATTCTTCACCTAAGACACTTGGAAAAATAATGTATTTATATAAAAAAAAAATTGGGATTATTATTTTAAAATAAATAGATCTCCAAAGTAATTTATTCTAAAGATTTGTCAAAAGTATAAAACACTATAGTAAGATATAAAATGTCAATAGGAGTAATAGAAAATGAATGTGAAAATTAAATAAACTGCTAAAATATAAATGTTTGAACCCCCTCGCATATGTGAAATAATGGAGAAAGGCTGTTAGGAATAATGAAAAAAGAAATCGGTTAACCCCTCTGATATGACCTGAATAAGAAAGGAAAGGTCAGAAAACAAAATAGGATATTTGAATAAAAGGACTCTAGGACCCAGTGGAAAAGAGAAGCAGTGAATGGACCAATGGAAATCAAGTCAGTGCTATATAAAGGTGTAAGGTGTGATCACACTTTATCTTGATAAAGCCAGTGTTGCTGGCGAAACATGTTGATATCTGTGTGAACACCAAGAAAGAAAAGCCTGTTTTTTTCCTGCTTACAGAAGTACTTAAGTGCAGGAGATTGAGAAACTACAAACAGAAAAGCTAACTTGCGCAAGTTACAGAAACAAAGGGATTGTCTAAAGTTTGGTGCTGTATTCAGAGCACTTACTACAAGGACCAGTGACAAGGTAACACAAAGGGAAATCACCCACTGGAACCCCTTGCCTGAGAGTCAAACTGAGGACACATAGGAACCGCTGGGAAGCCGTGAGTAATAACAGCTCACAAGGGAGGGTAAGAAAATCACCCCTAAACACTGTTTGGAACATTCCATTTCCACAAATTAAGCTCACTGAGGATATGAAGGGGTAACTGTGAAACCATAATTTATCACAACATAAATATGAGGATAAAGAACACAGCCCTCAGTGATTTACCTTCAATTACACTTACAAGTGCTTTGATGAACTTTATAGATACGCAAAATTACAACCAATATAAGTAGCCATTGTGGGGGGGAACCATTTATAATCAGTCTTGTATTTAAATTGTTTTAACTACTTGTTAGTTTTTGCTACATATTTGCAATTTTAAAGTTGATGAAATATAGAGACAAATATTATTAATTGTGTTGAAGTAAAAGAATACAATGTAAAGAGTGTGCCCAGGCGCCAGACAAACGGAGGCTAAGGTATAAGGTATAGGATAATAGGATTAAAACATTTATTAAACATTAATCAAAAACACAAATGACATGGATCCATGCATAAAATTACATAAAAATACAATAAAATCAAAGTATTACAATAAAATACTGAAGATTGGTTTGTAGAATAAAAAGGATAAGATAGGATGCTGCACAAATGGTTGATTAAAAATACTGAGCGATGATAAATAAAAAAATAAAAAATACAAATAATATCAAAAATTAAAACAGTTGTCCAAGGGGTAGACAAACAGTTATATACAATTGTGGACAGTGATAAGTCAATAAGTCAATAATCCTAGTGAAAAAACAATGTCTCCAAAAAAGAGCTCCAAAAAATATATCCAAAAGACAATGTGATATTAAATCCAAAAAATAAAAACAAAATTGGTGTCAAATCCTGTGAGGTGATGAAAGTGTGGGTAATCCAAATAAGATAAATGGTGACAAAACAAAATGATAAACTTGATGTGTCTATGTGGCAAAAATATTCAGTGATAATAATGCCTCTATGCTCCTAGTAACTGTCGTTAACCAGCGAGTACTAGGCCGGGTTAGAAAAAATCCTGTGGGAAAAAAACCTGTGGAAAAAAGAAATAGAACAAAATGTGTAGAACATTCAAAAATAAATCCTCTAAATTAAATATGGCTTACCAGTGCTGGTGAACGCGTTTCGGCCCTCTCTAGGCCTTTATCAAGACTCAAGTAAAAGAATACATTCTATCTAAAATCTTTGAACAAAGTATAGGAAACGAAAGAACAGATAAACCTTTTTATTGGTGTATGAAACAAATATATATCTGAATTTTAGAAATTTTATGAATTGATCGATATAGTGTTGCAACACTTAGGGATTGTGATTTATTTTATCTTGGTATTATCATGTTTATATTTTTAAAATAAATTGTAGAAGAATTTTTCACTTATCCTGTCAAAGGTCTAGTTTTTTCCACATATTTAGCTAACAACTTCCATACAAACCTTTATCCCTTTTTGCAGATTAAGCGCCTAATCTCAATAGCTTTTTCACTAAAGTACAGTCCCCAAAGCTCCTCCTCCGGTTTGATGCTGCACGCTATGTGCAGAATGTTGTGTGCCTCACTGCACACGCTGTGAGCGTCCAATTACACTGGTACTGCCGGTCATTTGATCCTGCTGGCCAATCGGCTGGCTAGCAGTTCCCTGTCATCTGTTAGGATGGTTGAAAGGGCAAATAACGCAGGGAAATCAGTATACATCCTGCTAGGAGAGAGGCTTCCAAGCTTGGAGAAACACCCCAGATGCTGGCAATAATAAACAGGAAAAACAAAAGGAATCTGAGGAACTTTTCACCCAAGAGTTGTCACCCCAAGCATGTGCCTCTGGCAGTAGCCAAAGGGGAAATGATAAGGATAAAACGTAACTGCACTGAGGAGTCTCCAGACTTGGAGAGAGGGGGTACCCTAAATATGTCATTATGCAGGCCCAAGCACAGGTTGACAAAATGGATAGGAAGATACTGCTCAAAGGGCCAAAACATTCTAACAAGACAGTATTTACGGACAAAGGATAGGGTCACCTTTGTTACTGACTACAGCACAGAATATAGAGATATCTGTAGTATAGTTAACAAACATTTTCAATTATTGTCAGCTGACGACAAGCTTGTGAACGTTGTTGAGAAGGGTTTACACTGTTCCTTTAGAAGGAGCAGAACTTTGGGAAACATTCTTTCCCCATCAGAGTTACCTCCTAGCTCAGAAAGATCACAAGGGTCACGGTTGAGACATAGGGGGATGTACAGATGCGCCAAGTCCAGGTGTAAACCATGTGACTCGATTATTGTTTCGGATGAATTTCATTCCAAAGTCACGGGAGAAGTTTTCAAAATATCTGCTTGCCTCAACTGTACATCCTCCTATGTTATTTACCTACTTACATGTATTGGGTGTCATTTGCAGTATGTGGGCTCACCAGTACTGAGGTAAACACCAGAATACGAAATCACCTGTCCACCATCAAGATTGGTGAGGCCACTACCCACCCTAGTTAAACATTTCAAATTTGTGCACAATAAAAGTAGTGCAACCCTTAGGTGAAAAGCCATTGAAAGGGTTACTACTCCTTTACGTGGAGGAGACAGAGCTCAAATCTTAGGGAAGCAAGAGATGTTCTGGATATTTAAGCTGCAGACCCGTGTCCCCAAGGGTCTCAATTCGGAATACGACCTGATTAATTATTGGCAATATCAGGTTGCTAAAGAGAGGTTGTGACTCTTATCCTTAAACCATTTCTAAGCGATGACCCAGATGGTGACATTTACTGTAATTTTCTTTTTTTGGGCACATAGTGAGATTTTTTACTTGATTTTCACCAAAGAGTTTTTTCTTTTGGTTTTATTTGTTGGATTGCCTGTACAGTGATGTCTTATCCCATCTCTTGCATTGCTTGTATGTGCTTTAAGGTGTAAAGACTTCCCTTTCTTTTTCATACATTCTTTCATCTCAGTTATCCTGTCCTTGTCAACTTAATATATTCACTAATTAGGTGTATATATATGCACCTTGCTCTCACATCTTCACTTTTATCAGTTTTTGCCTAACGCACTAATTTTTACCTTATCCAAAGATGCTGGATTGTAATTATATGTGTTACAAACTGAATATGCATCAAGGTGAATATGTCAAGAGCTAATAACGTTTCCATTCAAACAAGTTTCAGATTAGTGCAATAAACATTTATTTACTTATTTTTCTATTCTAGCATTTGTTATATATGTGTAGATCAATATTTATGTTTTTTGCCTAATATATTTTATGATCAGTTTTTTTCACTTCTATGCTATATGAATAGGATACGTTTTACAAGAGATTCCTGTTATTTCCTTATCTATTTGACTTAGTCAACTCAGGCATTACAACTTTAAGTACTGGTATGCCTTAGAATATGCAGGTCTATCTTTGATATTTTCTAAGCACTAAGCTTTAAACATTTATCCATGTTTTCTTTGTGTATGTATCCTAGTGCCAGGTATGCTAATGGTTAATAGTGCATTTGCTTGTTCACTCACACATTAGATAGTATTTCTTTTAACCAATTAGGATGTTGTTTTGCCTTTAAATTAAGCAGCACTGGTGCATTCCATCAGCTATGATTACAGTATTACACCGAAACATGTCAGCTGGAAGCATCATGTGCTGAGTGTTTCTACTTCTTACCCCCATGTTTTTTTTATCCGCATATGGAATTGAATAAACTTATGGATTTTATTTTTTGACCTCAGATACCTTTTGTTTTTCCTATATACCGTATATATATATATATATATATATATATATATATATATATATATATATATATGTGTGTGTGTGATATCCCTTTAAGGTATATCCCTCCCACCATCCTTTCCACCCTATTTAACCTCGTTTTCGACAAACATACAGTGCCTGAGAATTGTTGTTTATGTTAAGAGGTAACTCATCCTGTGTTACCTTAGACAAAACCTGTTAACTTTCAGGTCCTTCTCTGTTCTAGAGTCTTACTAAAGAATTACCATCTATTTGTTGCTTTTTGCACTTTAATCATGCATCTGTCATCTGATCCTGAGCTATCCGGAGCTTACTCTCTCTCAGCGTACAGCGCACGTCTGCGCCCAGCCGAATCCGGAAGTGAGTCACACTCGCACACCTTCACCGCTGCAGCCACATCAAGCAGCTCCTTCGGACCGCTCCGCAGTAAGTCAGATAACGGTAAAGCCTAAGACTGATTGCGGTAAGAGAGTTTCATCTTGTATCATTACATATCAATTCAATCCTCTCATAGTAATTCTGAACCGGCATATTCTACCTATTTGTGACTCCGTTGCTAACTAATCGGTGACACAGTTGTGTGAGTTTGTGAAGACGGATGAATGTTTTGGATACGGATTGAACTTATATTCTTCTACCGATACTTTTCTCTGAAGCCTAAATCCTGAGCTATTGTATTAAGAATCATTGGAGTTCTAACATTAACTCACTGAGACACATTTAAAGGTACAGTCTAAGTATCTGAACTTTCACATTTTTCAACCATCTATAATAATCAGCTCACTGGTTTTTCCCTCTATAACCAAGATTAATTTATAAGAGGGAATCTATCAAAAGAGCAACAAATACTTTTCACCTCAAACCAAGAAACTTGATTAAGGTGTAACAGTATTCTCAGGCCTAAAAAAAAGGGCTCTGCTGAAAATCTTCCATTAACATGGATGCATCTGAGATCCAGAAGGCATTTAACAATGTACATCAAAAACTGGATTATTTAGCTCGTGGGTTAACGGAGGTTCAAGCAGAGACCACCACTTTAAAAGCATTAATGAAGGAATGCTTAACCCCAAAAGCAGCTGATATACCAGAACCACAGGTTCAACCCCCTACGTTATTTTCTGGCAAGAGATCCACCTTCAGAGATTTAAAAAATGCCTGTAATTTAATGTATACACTGAAACCTCGCACCTATCATAGTGAAAGAATCAAAGTGTGTACAACTATATCGTATCTCACAGGTGAACCCCGCACTTGGGCAAATAGATTTTTTGAATCTAACAGCCCAATTCTAGACTCCCTGCAGGAATTTTTCTCAGCCATGTCTGAACTATATGAGGACACTCATACACAAATAATAGCAGAAACCAAACTTTGTTCTTTAAAACAGGGAAAACGCACTGTGGAGGAATATACCACGGACTTTCAGCTGTGGGCAACCGACTCCCAGTGGAACGAGGTAAGCCTCCGAAATCAGTTCCGGTTGGGATTATCAGAAATATTAAAGGATGAATTATCCAGACTGGACATGCCAGAAACGCTACCAGGTCTAATAAAGCTCAGTACCACATTGGATAGAAGAATCAGAGAACGAAAAGCTGAAAAAGGGAATTTTGAAAACCTCCCAAAACCTTACTATTCATCAAATCCCCATCATGAGAAAAATACCTCAAGTACCACTCCAATGGAAATAGGAGCCATAAAAGGACCTTTAACCCTTCAAGAAAAGACAAGAAGGAGACTCTCAAATCTGTGCATGTACTGCGCGAATGAGGACCATTCAGTTTCAGTCTGTCCCCTACTGGAAAAACAAAAAAGGGGTAAGAAAATTAATTTAAGACATCTACATATTGACAATAAGACAAATCAATTAACTACTTCTCTCTCTTTACAGTGGGATCAAAACAACCTTCAGACTAACGCACTTAGCGATTCAGGGGCTTCAGGGGTGTATATTAACACTGATTATGTATTAGCAAATAAAATACCCACGGTGTGCAAACAAAACCCTGTGTTTGTCAAATTAATAGATGGATCCTCTGTACAGAGAGGACCCATAACGCATCACACCATACCTTTATTGGTATCCACTTCTACAGCACATACTGAATATATATCATTTGATATCATCCCCATTGCCTTGCACACAATAATTTTAGGTTACACTTGGTTGAGAACCCATAATCCCAAAATAGACTGGTCCCTTCATGATATCAAGTTAAATTCAGACTATTGTCAAAAGACATGTTATTCACATACTTTCATAGGTAACATACAAACTATTCCAGAGGTTTATCAGGATTTGGAGGATGTCTTTGACTTGAAAGAGGCTGAATATTTACCCCCTCATAGGTCATTTGACTGCCCTATAGAAATAATCCCAGGCTCTCAGATTCCTCACGGAAGAATCTATCCCATGTCTCAACAAGAACTTAAACAACTACGAACATATTTAGATGACAATTTACAAAAGGGGTTCATCACACATTCCACCTCACCTGCAGCTGCGGGTATATTCTTTGTGAAAAACAAAGATGGCTCATTAAGACCTATCATTGATTATAGAGCATTAAATAGCATTACAGTGAAAAATCGTTACCCATTACCTTTAATTCCCGAATTGTTAGAAAGACTTACTGACGCCACAATATTCACGAAACTTGATCTCAAAGGCGCATATAATTTAATTTGCATAAAAAAGGGAGACGAGTGGAAAACTGCTTTCCGCACCAGATATGGGTTATATCAATACAATGTCATGCCTTTTGGACTGTGCAATGCCCCGGCAACTTTCCAACATTTTATCAACAAAATTTTCCATGATTTGATAGACTCATGTGTCATCATATACTTGGACAACATTTTGATTTACTCCAAAACCCTGTCTGAACATGAGAAACATGTGAGATGGGTTCTCACAAGACTTAGACAACATAAATTATACGCAAAACAGGAAAAATGCATATTTCATACCAACCACATAAAGTTCCTAGGGTACGTCATTACACCAAACAAGATTCAAATGGATCCAGAAAAGATTACCACCATCTTAGACTGGCCAGTTCCAACTACACGGAGGGCATTACAAAGATTTCTTGGGTTTGCAAACTTCTACAGGAAATTCATTGATAATTTCTCCTCAATTGTAAAACCACTTACACAATTAACAAGTAGTAAGACCAAGTATGTTTGGTCAGATAAGACTCAAATGTCTTTTGAGTGTTTAAAAAAATCTTTCACCACTGCACCAGTTTTAACTCTACCAGATTACCAATTACCTTTTATTCTAGAAGTTGATGCATCCAATTCTGGTATTGGAGCAGTATTATCTCAGCAGAATAAAATCACTAAACTCCAACATCCCGTAGCTTTTTATTCTAAAACCTACCTACCAGCTGACAGAAATTACAGCATAGGTGATAAAGAGTTGTTAGCGATTAAAATTTTGTTGGAACATTGGAGACACCTTTTAGAGGGAACTACACAGCCCTTTACAATCTATACTGACCATAAAAATTTAGAGTATTTAAAGAAAAACAAGACGTTATCTGCTCGTCAGGTCCTTATTTTTAGACCGTTTTAATTTTCAATTGACTTACAAACCAGGATCCTCAAACATCAAAGCTGACGTTTTATCCAGACAGTACGACCACCAACCTAATATGATCATACCCACTCCTATAATACCAGACTGTAAAATTATAGGAACACTCACTACATTTGAGTCAGAAGTACTAACCGCTCTTGTTAATGACAATAACATACCTCTTTCTTGCACTAAAGATCCATCAACTGGATTGTTCTATCACAAAGACAAATTATATGTACCCGAATCTATCAGAAAAACTGTTTTATTATATAGACATGACAATGTTATGGCAGGACATATGGGTATACAAAAAACAGTTGAACTGACAAAAAGGTATTTCTGGTGGCCACAAATGATACCATATATTAATAACTATGTATCATTCTGTGATGTCTGCGCCCGTAACAAAGTAGAACATAAAAAACCTATTGGATTGTTAACATCCACACCAATACCTGATAAACCCTGGACAATGATCTCAATGGATTTTATTGTTGATCTCCCTAAATCACAAAAATACAATACCATATTTGTTGTGGTTGATCATTTAACTAAACTCGCACATTTCATTCCATTACAATCTTTACCCACATCAAAGGCTACCGCACAAACCTTCATAGATTCTATTGTGCGCCTTCATGGGTTACCCAGAGTCATAATTTCAGACCGTGGAACTCAATTTACTTCTGCTTTTTGGAGATCTTTATGTCAGTTATTAAAAATTGAGCCCAGATATTCAACCTTGTTCCACCCCCAAACCAATGGATTGACAGAAAGGTTGAATCAAACCTTGGAACAATACCTAAGGTGCTATATTACACACCTACAATATGATTGGATCACGTATTTACCATTGGCTGAATTCTCTTATAACAATTCTGTCTCATCTTCTACCAAGATGACGCCATTTTTCGCCACTTATGGTTATCATCCAACATCTATAACCTTATCACATACAACAGTTAATTCACCAAGTGCTACTGACTACACTTCTTCTTTACAACAGAGACTGGACATTTTAAAAACCCATCTCATTGAAGCTAAAGAAAGGCAGAAATACTACTATGATCAAAAACACAGAGAGACAACAAATTACAAGATTGGAGATCTTGTCTTACTTTCTACTAAACATCTGAAATTGCAACTGCCAAGTAAGAAACTAGGTAATCAGTTTATAGGTCCTTATCCCATAGAAAAAATCATAAATGAAAACGCAGTTAAACTCACTCTACCTAGGGATTTCAAGATACATAATGTCTTTCATGTTTCATTACTGAAGCCATATAAATTGGATCCTTTGAGGCAGGTCAGAGTCCCTCCACCTCCTATTCTACTCGACGATCACGAAGAGTTTGAAGTAGATAGGATTCTTGATTCTCAAATTCGTAGGCATCGACTAGAGTACTTGATTAAATGGAAAGGTTATGGTCCTGAAGACAATTCCTGGCAACCACATTCGGAGATCCATGCACCTGTGTTGCTCAGACGTTTTCATCTCAAGTATCCTTTCAAACCTCACCTGGGGTCTCTTGGGGTGGTCCCTTGAGGGGGGGGAGATGTGATATCCCTTTAAGGTATATCCCTCCCACCATCCTTTCCACCCTATTTAACCTCGTTTTTGACAAACATACAGTGCCTGAGAATTGTTGTTTATGTTAAGAGGTAACTCATCCTGTGTTACCTTAGACAAAACCTGTTAACTTTCAGGTCCTTCTCTGTTCTAGAGTCTTACTAAAGAATTACCATCTATTTGTTGCTTTTTGCACTTTAAACTTTTATCATGCATCTGTCATCTGATCCTGAGCTATCCGGAGCTTACTCTCTCTCAGCGTACAGCGCACGTCTGCGCCCAGCCGAATACGGAAGTGAGTCACACTCGCACACCTTCACCGCTGCAGCCACATCAAGCAGCTCCGTCGGACCGCTCCGCAGTAAGTCAGATAACGGTAAAGCCTAAGACTGATTGCGGTAAGAGAGTTTCATCTTGTATCATTACATATCAATTCAATCCTCTCATAGTAATTCTGAACCGGCATATTCTACCTATTTGTGACTCCGTTGCTAACTAATCGGTGACACAGTTGTGTGAGTTTGTGAAGACGGATGAATGTTTTGGATACAGATTGAACTTATATTCTTCTACCGATACTTTTCTCTGAAGCCTAAATCCTGAGCTATTGTATTAAGAATCATTGGAGTTCTAACATTAACTCACTGAGACACATTTAAAGGTACAGTCTAAGTATCTGAACTTTCACAATATATATATATATATATATATATATATATATATATATATATATATATATATATATATATATATATAAAATTAGGCACTTCAAGATGTGTTAGCGTCCTAGCACACAGAGGGGTATAGCATGGGTCTATTACTCACAGTTAGTTGGAATACTATGAACAAGGTATTCGGGATTCCTGGCACAAAGAAATTGTCATCTTCTTCAATAAATGAAAGTCTCTTTTCATTGTTTCATAATTTCACATAGAGAAAACAATTGTAGGCTTTTTGGGTCTAGATCTAGGCAGTTTAGGTTGCATTTGTCTTGGAGTTAAAGTGTCCAGATTTTGAGTTGCTGAGGTCTTTCTTTGTTGTTTAGTTCGGATTGTGGACCACGTATGGGAATTGTCCTGATGAGAATTTTTAGTGGGTTCTGTTGCTGACAGAATAGGTAAGTCCGGGATATCTAATTTAAATGCATCAAAAAATCTTTGGACTTCTAACACATCTCTGCACATTAGACTTCTGACACATCTCTGCACATTAGTTCTTTGTGACAAATCGGCATATCGTTGTATGATGGTACCATGAAACCTAATTGGCTGTTTTTTCCTAGAGAGATTAAGGAGTTCTTCCTTATCTCTGTAGTTTTTAAACTTTATGATTATGTCTCTTGGCCATGCAGAGTCAGGGGACCTAGCTCTTATAGCTCTGTGGGCTGTATCCCAAGGTATTTCAACTTTCAAGTTATTTCCTTTAAGGTGATTGAATAAAGCAGGTAGGTATGTAGGTAGGTCTTTAGGAAGAACTGATTCAGGGACCCGCTGAGTCTAAGACTATTCCTTCTACTCCTGTTTTCCAGATCCTCTATTTTAATATGTAGAGAATCTATGGCTGAGGAGTATGATTCCACTTGCGATTGTAGCTTATCAAATTCCTCCCTCATATTATCATTACCATCCTCTAAGGCCTCCACTCTAAAACCAAGTGTGTTAATATCTTGTTTTAGATCAACTAGCTCCTCAGATGCATGCTCTGAAATGTTTGCAATATCTTGCTTAGAAGGTAAGGTAGATAGGAGTGTAGACGGTATCTGAACCACTTCTTGTGAAGCTGTTTCTACAGATGATTGGATGGACCTTTACTTGGTGTAGCTTTAGGTAACCTGTCTTGTTTACCAGTTCTTTTAGAAACCATAATTCACTTTTGTAAGAGAGAATAGCAAATGAACTGGAGATATGTCCAATGTGGTGCTGTTAAATTTGGCAGTTTTCTTTGCTTTTTTTATGCAGGCTTAGTTTCTTGCCCAGTTATAAGAGGGATAGTTCTCTGGTTCAATCTGTGATTGTGTATATCTTGTATGATATATAGGATTATATAGAAAACGGAGGCAAACAGACAGCCGTTTATGGCAGTTTTCCCTTATATAAAATGTTGCTTGATGTTGTTTATATGTACATTTTACCAGTGAGTTGATGTGTTAGTTGCGCAGTTTGCACTTTACCTGCTTCAGGCCTCCACTCTCTGATTTCTTTGAGGTGTCTGTTGCTGCTACTGTTATTATTATCCGTGTAGCACTATTTGTTGAACTCTCATGAGTCGATGGCCATCTACGGATCGTTCCGTGAAGTGCTGACATTCAGCCATCCTAGGCCCAAAGCCTGTCGTGTGTTAGTGAGATGTAGGTCACTTTTAATCTCGGGCTGAGGTTCAATTAACCACAGATGGCGGTTATATGCATGTGCAGCAAGTGTTCTGGTTATCGGATATGCAACATTTTCTTGTTGAAAGTGGATTTTATCGCATTAGTGCTCCTTTATGCTCTTTGCTTTCATGGAGCTAAGGATTCATGTGGTCATCTTAACCGCTACTGGCTCGACCCCCCTGTAGCTAATAATTTTAACGGAAAACACAATTAGATATTAAAATGTTCTAAAACATTACAGCATTTTCTTTTTTCATTTGTATGACCCTTTATTTTTATTAATATTTAGAAGCATTTTACCAACTTACAAAATTGTCTAGTTTGTTCATTATTACTGGCCATGAAGTGAGCAGAAAAAAAAAAAATAACTGCTGAGTGACTCATAGCTAGTGAAATTATGTGTTCTGCCTTTGTTCTGTTAAATATTCATTATTTCAGATGATTTTTTTAAAACTTAGAAATTGCCTTTATGATCGGCATTTGCAGCCTATTCATTGTTGAACTATTTTTTTTTTTTTTTTAAATAGTTTTTTATTGAGGTTGAAATATAAAAACAGAACAAAATTGCCATACATATAGCCACTGAAAAGCACATAGTAGCACTCAACAAGATAAATGTTATACATAACATTACAAAATGAATGGTTAAAGGGCATGTGCTACAATACAAATTGGCAATTAAATATAACCATAGGAAAGAACATTCAACTTCAGTTTTTCTGTAAGTAAATAACCCCTTCTAAAACACTGTCTGAATATGGAGTATAAACTTCCCCAAAAACACACATTGGCCTCTTTTGGACCATATTCGCAGATCTAACTGTAGAGGGAAGGGCTTAGGGGAGGGACAAAGAAGGTTACTCTTGGACCTAAATGGCACATATTAAAGAGGCAACAATTTTAACTTCCTCTGGGAACACTAGAGGCCACTTTTGGGCCTACCTATATAGATAAAATAACAAGGAGGAAAACTGGCATGTGAATTGATATATAATATAATAAGAACCATCAGTATTAACTGTTTTAAACCGCTTAATCATAAAAGGTGCTACACAATATGAAAATCATTCTCAAGGAAAACATAATATAACATTCAAGCATGGGGTAAGGTTTTCTTAGAAAGTAGGATTACAAATACAAATAATGGTACATATGCCTGCTATGACTCTATTGTGGTACAGTCAAATTCTACAAAGTTGGAGTAAGAGAGAGATCTGTGTAATGTAAATGCTAGGCTATGAGCAATCACCTACAGGTAGTAGAACCAGTGAACCCCTGGCGAGAGAATCAAGTGTGCCACCTCGGCCGCAGGTGGCTCAGACACATAAGACAATCAATATGGTTAGGGATCAATGTGCTCAATTCCGCCCACTCAATTTATGAAAATTATACACAGTAATCTATAAGTGGCTCTGTGGGACCTACTTCTATATGTAGCCAGAAATGCAAGTATATTTCAGGCCTCTGGAGATACCCCTGTGACCAATAGCCCCTGTTACCACTTCTAAAAGGAGATCTGGCAATTTACTCACACAATATGGGTCTAACATGTATAAGAATAGATTGCAAGACCGGTAGTAAACTTAATTTTAGTCCCCCTATTGGTATAACTTCTGCTAGATACACTAGTAAGATTCTCACTACATACAAATAACAGTACATTTATGAACCTTGAGTATGCAATTAGTAGCTTAGGTGTAAAATATCAACTCATCTTAACTCAATATAAACAGATTACCAAACTAACCTAGGTAGCATAAAGACTGCTGGACACATATGCATCATAGGGCATCGTGGTACTATAGGAGTTAATGTGTGCAGGGGTTAGTCTACACAAATTTGAGGTATGAATAAATTCAGGCAGATAATGGCTATACAAAAACATAGATCCCACTCATGGACAAGATTATTTATGCTGCTAGAACTAACGGTCCACAAAGCAATAATGGATAAACAGCTTGCTTTCAAAATAACATTATTATGAAAATGAATCCCATAGCGATTTATTGTATGTAGATTTGGGAGAAACGGTAGAGTTCATAACAGGTATTACCTACTTGGGAATAATTGTATACATATATAGTGCACCTTAAACCTAGGGATCGCATCAGCATAATAGATAACAGTATAAGCCAAGATTAAAACTACATTAGGTTACCTAGCGCCTACCAAGCGTGGGCAACACGGAGGAGGAAGTTAAACAGTGAAGTGACAGAAGCCCAGGATGGTAAAATGCAACATGTGGCTAGAGGCTCATTGGTACTTAACCCTTAGCAGGAGTATGGCGTTTGAGCTAATTTAACATAAGGAGTTGTATGGTAATTTAAAAGAGCATTTAAACACAGTCCTGAGAAGGGTAGTAATTAGGCAGTAATGCAAATGGTGTGGAAACATCAACTATATCTCAGATATATTATCGTCATGAGGTCAATGTCTCATTATGCTGAATGAACTTCTCGTGGTTGTGGGAGCAACATATGTGAGGAGCAGCTTTTTTCTTAGATAAAGCCGATGCAAACATTAGATGACTGCCCCCCGATCAGTGTGGCGTTATAGCGAGGCAGTGTACCTGACATTGTTACCCCACACCGTGGCGAACATCTCTTGGCGTTCTAATGTTCGTGAGAGGGGGATGCACTGTCCCTGCATTAGAGTCCGCTGTCTCCTGGGAGCCTAGAATGTGAAGCGGTCCGAATGTACCATATGCTCCGTGCAGCTCGTAGTAAGGGAGCAGGTTTTGACGGTCATTAACAGTGAGTGGTTCCAAAAGTTGTCTCACAGTGATCAAGAAGTGTTGCATTTCCACGGCTGTAGGATTATCCAGAGATTTGTACACATCCACAGAGCTGTTCTCCCGGCCCCTCAAGGGACAGGTCTTGTCGGCCGTGGTGTCATCTCTCTCTGGGTTTTGCAGGCAGTAGCCTATCTTCTCAGTGCAAGCGGTTACAGACTCCTGGCAACTCAAGGCATAATCGGGCATTGCCTGACTCAATGGTCTCAGTGCGTCCCTTATAACTTTGCGCATCTGGTTCTCAAAGTCTGTCAGCATGGCCTGTAATGCGTAGTCTAATCCTTCCATGTCTTTACACAGTATTGCTCTCGATAGGATATAAAGGAGTATGTAATGTCTCTGTGTTTCAGAGATTTGTGACAGCGTATATAGCTGTTTTTGCCTGATATTTCAGGAAACGGGAGGGTAAATGAGGGTGCAGGCCTGTGATTAGGCCTCCGCTGTGCACCTCATGTATTCCGGTCTGCACGGCTAAAGTTCAAAGTGTAGGGAGAAAAGAAACATATAAATCCGTTCCTTAGGTGCTATGTTATGAGTCAGCAGTATGGTAGGAGTTGGATTGTCAGTCAGAGGAGTGATAGACAGCGGATCTAACTGCTCCAGAACTCAGCCGAAATTAAAAAGCAGCCATCTTGGTCGGTGTTCAGACCCGCCCCCCCATTGTTGAACTATTTTACATCCATTTCCTGAAATTACTTTCAGACTTTTGAGGTGATTACATTTTATTATAAAAGTGCATATTTTTTCTGGAATTTATCCACACAAAAATGTTTCAGAGTTACTCTAATGAAATCAAGCAGTTTCCTTAGGGTATGAAGTTATGGGGTACATAGTGTTGTCAACCTCACACTTTTTAAAGACAGCTAACACATTTTGTATGTGTGTGCATGGCCTTGCCTCCAAAAAACCCATGCAACACAGAAATAATTAAAGAACAGTGAATTTTTTTTTCTAAAATGATTAGATAGGGTTGCCTGTTCATTCCATTCACCTTAAAGTTGCCAGAGCTTGCTACATTAAGGTGAATGGCAAAATCAAGTAGATTGTGATTAGACAGCAAGCCCATGCTCACATTTTAATATTTTAAAAACTATCTATCTATCATATAATTATCTATCTATTATCTATCCATCATCTACCATCAATCTGTATATCTATCATCTATTTAACATATGTTTCAGTGATGAGAAGGAAATCATTAGAGTGAGTGAGAGAAAAAGTGAGAGAAGTAAAAGTAGGAGATAGAAGGAGTGAGAGGGAAATTAATCCCTTAAGATACTTAGTACTTTGCCCAGCGTACTATGCTGACATAATACCTACAACCAACACTCTAGCGCATGCTGTGGTCCCCACTGTCAGCTTTGACAGTGGGGACAGCAGCTGGGGGCAGATGTCATTTGCCTTCATATGGTAAGGTAGAACTTATAATGCTACATTATCATATTGCCAGATCACACTTGTTACAAATGGTCTGTTACAATCTTGCTGTGAAGTTGGTGGGAGAGGTGGGAGGTAAGAAAGGAGATGGGTGGGCGGACTATGGATCTACAATCAGATCCCTATACTAATGAAAGGAGAAAGTGTTGGATAGGTCCCTACACTACAAAAAATAGGTGATATTTGGTGGGGAGGGTTAGGTGGAATCCCTATACAAAAAAAAAAAATATATACAGTGAAATCTCCTCCCAAACTACATACTGGTAAACATATGCTAGTAACAAAGATGGCTGCTGCTAGTGGTGGGGGGCTAGATAGATGTTGGGAGGGATCAGTGGTGGGATACCTGCACTACATAAAAAAATAGATGCAAAGAAAGACCTACATTATATACTGGCAGAGAATAACTAATATTGTGGAGACCAGTGTGTTTGGGAGGTGGGAGCTGTTTGGGAGGGACCAGGTAGACATCAGGAATGTGGGAGGTGTCAGGTAATCCTTACATAATGCTTACACTACAACAAATATTTCCCTATACAGCTAACTGATTAACCCCTTTGCTACTGAGAATTTCAGTGGCCTTGTAATTACCAAAAAGCAAAGGTAAAGTCATGCATGTCTGCTAGTTTTCAACAAAGGGGATCCCAGAGAAGCTTTTAAAACCATTTATCTTATAACTGCACAAGTTATGTATCAATTAATTTCAGTGAGAATCCCAAACTTTCAAAAAAGTAAAAACAATTTTTTTATATGATCGCTTTTGGCAGCCAAATGGTGTCATGAAATATATAAAATAGGCCTAGATATATACCCTGGGTTTTCTACTTTGGGCAAGTAAGAGTGACTGAGAGAGTTAAAGAGTGAGTTAGAGGTAGAGTGACTGAGTAAATGAGTGAGTGCGTGAGTTGGATGAATATGTCAAATGATAGTATGAGTAAAGAAAGTAATGGGAGTGTGGAGGATAAGAGAGCGTGACAGAAGAAAATCAGAAAGGGCACATCAGTGGAGAAGGGAGAGAGACAAAAATAATAGCGACATTAAAAAATGTACAGAAAAGTACATTCCATAAAAATATACAGGATAGAATCCGAGACTCATGAGGATTTAGCAGTGGCAAAACAAAATTCATTAAAGGGAGAGTCAAGTCCAAAAAAAAGTTCATGTTTCAAATAGGGCATGTAATTTTAAACAACTTTCCAATTTACTTTTATCACCAATTTTGCTTTGTTCTCTTGGTATTCTTAGTTGAAAGCTAAACCTAGGAGGTTCATATGCTAATTTCTTGAAGACCGCCTCTAATCTAAATGCATAGTTTTTCACCACTAGAGGGCATTAGTTCATGTGTTTCATATAGATAACATTGAGCTCATGCATGTGAATTTACCATGGAGACAGCTCTGATTGGCTATAATGCAAGTCTGTCAAAAGAACTGAAATAAGGGGGCAGTCTGCTGAGGCTTAGATGCAAGGTAATTACAGAGGTAAAACGTGTATAATTATAACTGTGTTGGTTATGCAAAACTGGGGAATTGGTAATTAAGGGATTATCTATCTTTTAAAACAACAACAATTTTGGTGTTGACTGTCCCTTTAAGGGTTTAGATAAGAAATGATCTATACAGTGATAGTAAAAGATCCATATTATGAGGCCTATTTATCAAAGTTCTTGAGGACCTGATCCAACAGTGCGGATCAGGTCCGCAAGACCTCGCTGAATGCAGAGAGCAATACGCTTTCCGTATTCAGCATTGCACCAGTAGCTCACAAGAGCTGCTGGTGCAACGCCGTCCCCTGCAGACTCTCGGACAATCGGCCGCCAGCAGTGAGGTGCCAATCAACCCAATTGTACTTTGAGCAGGCGGACAGGGTTATGGAGCAGCGGTCTTTAGACCGCTGCTTCATAACTGCTGTTTGTGGCGAGTCTGAAGACTCACCAGAAACACGGGTCCACAAGCTACGTACGGAGCTTGATAAATGGGCCTCTGTGTCAAATATTGTTTCTACAGGTGCAAAACTTCTGTTAAGTGAAAAATAGCTTTTGTAGCTATGTTGGTGAATACAACATTTTAAAAAATACATTATTGAGATAGCATTTTCTTTAATTCTTACTTTCACAGATACAAGTAATCAATAGCAACATGCTAACCCTTTTATGGTATAGATTACAAATGGAGTTCTAATATAATAGCGCTATTGACTACTTACACTGCCTAAGTTAAATCAATAGCTCTCTTATTCTTGCGCTCAGATTACAAGTTGAAAGTGAAATGGTAGAACTTAAGGTAAAGCCTTAGGTGCACTAACATCTGGAGGTCAGATAGCAAGGCACCACTACTCCCTCACCTTATAGAATTCTATGGGGTGCACTACGAAACTCAGTTCTAGCTAGACATGTGCGATTTGTTTATTTCCGAATCGAACTTCGGACGAATTCGCTAAATTCGGAGATTAGGATCGATTCGAATTTCTGAATTACCCTAGCACCGAAACTAAACTAATCCGAATGCATTTGTAACAAATAAATCCGAATTAGTTCAGATTTATTTGTTACATTCGAATGGCCATTGACTAATCACTATTCAGTATAACTATTCAATTTAGTGAGATTTAGTGAGATAGAACAGTGAAATAATTCTGTTTTTGTAACTTGGAACCATCTAAATCAACATAACATAAGAATCCGAACATACCGAACTTCAGAATTTACGAATCGATCCGAAACTAATACATTCAAATCCGAATGAATCCAAAACTAATACATTTGAATGTATCCGAATTTGAATTGATCTGAAACAAAATTTTAAAAAATCCCGAAACGAACCGAAACAAATTTTTCAGATGTGCACATGTCTAGTTCTAGTTTTTGCTTAAACTCTAACTTGAAGGTGCACTAAGCTAAAGTTTAATTTAATCTAAAAGATTTGGTTCTGATATTTCACCAGATTCTGGTCAGCAGTAATTTGGACATGGCTCTATTTGGTTAGTCAGAAAGTTCACAACAAACTTCGTTCAATAACATTACGACCAATGGGAAGCCTAGAAAACATTAAGGGCCAGATTACAAGTGAAACGCTAATATAACGTGCGCCAGTAAAGGGCAAATTCGCCCATTTAGGGGTACACTTTAAATAAACAGCTATTACAAGTGGCTGGTTAATGAATGACATGTCCACAAATTTGCACCAAAATAAAGTGTAAAATTCTGCATGAAGCAGTTTTATGAGGTTAAAGTTTGCGGATGTGGGGTGTTAGATAAAAACGCACTAAAAAGTGCCTTTACATAGCAGTCCGTGGGAACTGTGTTATTAATTATGTGTGTATATGCTTTAATTATATTATATATATATATATATATATATATATATATATATATATATATATATATATATATATAGTATATATATATATATATATATATACAGTAATAATCAAAATTCCCCAAATTCAACTGTAAATGTAACTTTTAATGAAGTGTTGTCTCAAGCACACCTGATGCAACTAATCAAGGGCTTCATTAGTTGCACTAGGTGTGCTTGAGCTAGAACAAATTATATACCTGAACTGGTTAGGGGTTTTTGTTGAGTGTCACATTTGACTGCATGGTAGAAATATGGCTATGTCAAAAGAATGGTCTAAAAAGTTAAGAGAAGAGATGATCACCCTTCACAAACAAGGAACAGGATACAAAAATATAGAGAAGGCACTGGAAGAATAGTTTGCAAGTTCAAAGTTTAAGGAACAGTGTTTACATTACCTGGATGGGGAAACAATGATCCCAAGCATACCTCAAATTCCACCAAGCTTGGTTGCAGAAGAAGTCCTAAAATATTCTAAAGTGGCCATCACTGTCACCTGACTTGAACCCCATAGAAAATATCTGGTGGGATTTGAAGAAGGTGGTTGCAGCACGCAAACCCAAGAATATTACTGAACTAGAGGCCATTGCTCATGAGAAATGGGCTAAGATTGCTAAGGAACGCTGCCAGAACTGGTGTCTGGCTATGCATCTTGTTTGCAGCAGGTCATAACAGCAAACGGGTGCTCTACTAAGTACTAAAGATGCTTGCCATGAAGGCGTTGAATAATTTTGAGACTGCAGAATTCATTAAAAATTGCATTTTCAGTTGAATTCGGGTAAACCACTTGAAACATTCGTTATGTTGAGCTATTTCAATTGTTTTTATTTGATTTGTTCATAGCAAAATACATTTTGACAATTAACCTGATTTGCAATAGGGGTTGAATAATTTTGATTACAACTGTATATATTTATATGCTAATATGTGTATATACACGATTTACCCCCTTCGCTGTGCTAGGTTATCTGCCGTGACTATTGGCACCTATGGCGCCTATGGATGCACGCTTTTGTGAGCGCAAATCTTCCATGCAATGCAAATGTGAGGTCACGTCAGCATTGCGCTCAACTTCAAATAACAGCACACATTTGTGTGTGCTGGTATTACGAGTGGATTTTGTGTTCCACTAGTAATCTAGCCCTAATTGTAACACTATTAGGAAATTCCAACAATTAAAAGATTCAATGCTAACTGTTAAATTAGAACATAAAAGAACTAGAAGGTTTTTACAAACAGAGTTCAAAGAATAAATTGAAATGAAAAGAATATGATATATACAGTACATTAATATCAATTAAGCATTTACAAACCATTTCCACTACCCTATTGTCTCACCCTCTCTAAGCTTTTACTTCCCACCAGAACAATTTTTCAGTAACATTTTTTATTTTTAACTCTATCATTCTTTTTAAAGTTCCTCATTATAAGGTATTTACATTCTTCATTTTATCACATACCTGCTCCATAACAATTTTGTAGCTAATAGTTATTCTTAAATACTCAATTCAGAGATCTGTTTTCAAAGACGTTGTGAAATTCTTTCAATGTGAACAAGAGCAGTTTCTCTGAGAAGCCCAAATTAAATAAAAGGCAGAGATTTCCTTCCAAAAATGCTTTACTGGAGGGAAGAAACTTAAGATAAATGCATAATGGATTATTACCCTGAATCTCAGCAGGAGAGGCAGTAGCATTACTAAAGTAGATGAATGATTTAATTTACACATTCCCCAAAAATATACCTCTATGGAAGGCAAAACAATTATGTAACAAAACTCCCTTGAAGAAAGTGGCTAGCAGTTTTCTATGGATTAGGCAATAGGCATTAATTGATATGACCACCACAAAGTGCAGGGGCAGGTGAGGCAGCAGCAGGCAGTAGAGTTACTGAACTAGGCCACTGATAAAAATAACCTCAAAAATATATCTCCAAGGAAGGAGGACAAAGACATAACATCCAATAGTTCCATAAGGATTTTGCATTGACTGATGATGATCACCACAGAGCAGGGAAGGCAGCAGCAAGCAGCTGTGTTACAGAAGTAGGTAGGACACTGCATATAGTAAAAAAAACACCAAAAATACACTTCCAAGAAAGGAGGACAAAGATGTGTCTAGAGTTTCTTGGACACATCGGCCAGCAGTTCCCTAAGGATTTGGCATTCATTGGTGATGACCACCACAGAGCAGGAAGGGCAGGAGAGGCAGCAGTAGGAATAAGAATTACTGAAGTAGGTAGGCCTCTGGTTATAGAACACAAACTCCATAAATACACACCTAAGATAGGAGGACAAAGAAGTGCTAAGAGTCCCTTGGACACAGCGGCCAGCAGTTATTTAAGGATTTGGCATTGACTGATGATGAGATCCTCAGGGCATCAAGGGCAGCAGCAGGAGAGGCAGCAAGAAGCAGTGGCATTACTGAAGTATTTAGGCCTCTGATTATAGTATAAAAACCCCAAAAATACACCTCCAAAGATGGAGGACAAAGATATTCCTAGAGTCCCTTGGACACAGCAGCCAGCAGTTCCCCATAGATTTAGCATTGACTGATGATGACCACCACAGAGGAGAAAGGGCTGAAGAAAGAAAGGTTGCAGTAGGCAGCAGAGTTACTGAACTAAACGTCTCATTATAATGGTACACAAACCCTAAAAATACACCTCCAAGGAAAAATGATAAAGACGTTACTAGAGTCCGTTGGACACATCGACCAGCAGTTCCCTAAGGATTAGACATTGACAGATGATGACGACCACAGAGGAGGAATGGCAGGAGCAGGAGCGGTAGCAGCAGGCAGCAGAGTTATGGAAGTAGGTAGGCCTCTGATAATTATAGTACACAAACATCAAAAATACACCTCACGGGGGCGGAGCAAGCTCTGCATCTGTGCGGTCACAACTCATAATAGCTCCGGACCGGTCCGGATTATTCACACAATTATAAACCACTCAGTGCAGCCAAATTTTCTACTAAACTGGGGTGTATGATCTAGGAAGACTGAACAAGTACTCTGAAAGCCTGACTATAGAGGATTCGCATTAGACAGTGCCGAAACTACGATCGCAATAACTTCTGGGGATCCGCCATCTTGTAACCCACGTGGAGCCCTAATTATACTCTGCAGTGAATCATGGAGGAATTCAACACTGATATACTTACTCATCTAGAAGCCTTCGGCAATCTGATGTCCCTCAGGTTTGCTGGTCTGAGGGGAGTGCTCAGAGACTGCTTAGCTCCATCAGCATCAGTATCGGAACCAAAGGTAAACTTAAAATCCCCAATGACCTACCTCCCACTACCACAGCAGTTCGAGCCAGAGCTTACAAGGTGCCTAGAAGAGCTATGCGACCAGCCTAATCTGTCAGTGTCGGCGCAAAGAAAGAAGACCCTTCCAGATCTGCCGGATACAGCCAGAGTGATCTTTCCCCCGACTCCTGTAAATGGGGATGCGGCCTGCCTCCCTGGTGGAGTCGGGGATTTTAATTTTGAACTGGAGGCTTACCTGCAGGACCAAGAGAGTCTAGATCCTGCTGTGCTAACCGCAACTGCATTCTGTATTGTAACCGAGATCCCGCAGGTCACCGCAGCTCATAAGCCAGTCTCACTGGGTCTAGAGAAGAGAGATCAGGACAGCCTACAGAGCGGAGGATCTCTGATGGTAGGCCAAAGTCTATCCGCCGGACCGCTTATGCAACGATATCATCTATGTCTGAGGCCCCTTGTACGGCGGACATGCATCCCGAGAGATAATCCAATGCTGTTTATTTTTAAAACTGGCGTGGGGTAACAGCTTTATTTTAAACCCTGGAACTTTAGCAAATTGGCTGGACAGTCCCTTTAAGATAACTATATTATGACACCTTAATGAAAGCAACTTTATCTTAAACAACATGTTTAGTTCATGGTTATTGATTCATGTTTATCACATTCTCTATCAGTCTCATGGTTTTTAGTTGCACAGTTGATGCTATTTCTCATATGCCCCTTTTGAGATATTGGTTCTAACATGTTTAGGATTTTAACACCTATGCAACTCCACATGCAAATATCTATTTCATGGCTTTAGGTACACTGGAGATTTATATATAACCTGAGGAGTCAAAGCAGCACTGAGTTGTAATTACAGGGAGATGCTATGTCAATGGAGAAGCTCTAAACTACTATATACAATAGGCTATGATTTTTGTCAGTTTTATCCTTACCACCTCACTAATGACTACTGTTAGTTGCTGTCTATGTACATTAAAACTTTGTTAACTAGTTACCCCATTGAGTGCCCACTACACCTATTATGAGGGTAACGGATTATATGAGACTAAATACAACTTTTGGTGCATATAGAGCGAATCTATCAATTAATATTGAGCTCTACAAAATTCCCATGTGCTTAAATAAAGTAAATAGGACGGTAATGTAACACTCTGCTTATAGTTCTAGTGGTGGTAGTGTAGATTATATAGATGAAGCTGTCCACATCTCTTACCTGGAGCAGACCTTCTGTTATAGATAGACACTTATCCACGCCATTTTACTAATTAACATTACCTTCCCCATGATGGTCCTTTAGGGTATTGAGGATTATTTGGATATGCGGTCTGGGGTGAAAAACCCAACTTTATATGACACCCATGAATTTATATTGTATGTATTCACATGTCATAAACCAACTATGAAGTTCCTTCACTATGCTATAGAAAATCTAAATGCCAGGTCATCTTTGTTCGGAAACACACCTACTTACTGACTTCACATTACATTTGACAGTGCAGGGTGCACCTTTCAAAAATGTCATGAGCTCTACTAAAGCCCCCTAGACTCAAGTCTTGCACTACTCCTCATTATTCACTAACATATTCCATATAGTTATTCCTTAACCTGACGGCTTAACAAGGGTACCCTTTAGCATTTGACTCTAGTTTATTCCTCAACCCTCATTTACAGGTCACAAGATACATATCATAAGAAATAATTACCCCTCTATTTAACCTACAGACCTCCCCCCCTGTATACTCTATGGATTTGTCTAGGTCTTCATTTCACATAGAGCTTTATTAGCAATTCTTATTTGAAACTGGATTTTTTCTATCATACTTTGGGCTCTTTTATTCCTCCCATATGTAACAGATATAATCTGCTTTAGTATGTATGCTGACCCTGACCTGCACTTTTAGTAAATCTCCCTTCCTGGGGTTCACTTATTTAGTCATGTAATTTGGCCTACATCTATTCCCCCCATTTCTCTGCTTCGGCACACTTAATAGCTCCACCCCTCCACCCCCCCCCTCCTCTATTTCAATTAGAGCGGCTCTTGTCCGCTGAACTTCCTCTCCCCCCCAAAAATAATAACAAGCTAACTCCCCTCTTGCCTCAATCCTATTAGATCAGAAAACTTCAGGAAAGCACTATCTGGCAATGTGGGGACCATATTCCCTATTTAAATAATACAAAACCGAGGTTTCATTATAATTTAGATCAACTCCTAGCGGACATACTAGTTAAACATGTTTTGGAACATCTCTTCCAGTTTTATATTGTAGACTTTATACTTCCACACAGGCAGTTGGAATTTCTGATATGACTATTTAATGCATGGTTTATGGTACTTACATTCCTATTGATCTGGTTAGAATTTATGACTAGAGCGGTTATCCGCCAGCTCCTCTGCTCTGTGTATATGTTAATACTGTATGTCTTATTACTATGTTGTTATTACTTCTGGTTGAGTTCTGCTTGTAACATATCTTACAACCTCAATAAAAAATTTATTTAAAAAAAAAAAAAAATACACCTCACCACAGAGTAGGAAGGGCAGGAGGGGCAGAAGCAGGCAGCAGAGTTACTGAACTAGGCCCATGATAATGATAGTACACATTTAAAAATCTCAAAAATACACCTCTAGGGAGGAGGACAAAGAAGAGCCTAAGGGGCATATGTATCAAGCTCCGTATGTCCCGTGTTTCTGGCAAGCCTGCAGGCTCACCAGAAACAGCAGTTATGAAGCAGCAGTCACAAAGACCGCTGCTCCATAACCTGTCCGCCTGCTTTGAGCAAGCGGACAGACATCGCTGGAAATCAACCCAATCGAGTTGATTGCCGTATTCAGCGAGGTCTGTTGGACCTGATCCGCACTGTCGGATCAGGTCCAACAGACCTTGATAACTAGAGGCCAATGTCCCTTGGACATATTGGCCAGCAATTATGTAAGGATTTGGAATGTACTGATAATAATACTTATAGAGGAGGAGGGGAAAAAGCAGGAGAGGCATCAGCAGAATCAGAAGTGAAGGATACTTTCACTGCAGTATACTGGAATGATCTTGTTAGGTGGGATCAGACTGATATACTTTGGGAAAGTTCTTCTCAGTGAAAAACATTACTGGACTAAAAGATGTTTCTCAAAGTTGTAAATCACCATTGGACAAGCTAACAAGTTATAGATCTGGTATTCGTTCCTAATAGAGCACTTCTCTTTCTGTATATGTTTGTAATATGACCCTGGGATAGTCTCCCTAAGGGTGATGGGGAAAATAAAAATGGACTCCTTGCCCAGTGTGCATAAAGGAATATTTCTGTTCCTCACTGACGAGGTCCAATGAAGGCCGAAATTATTGTATTATGTTGCTCTGTTCCTTGTTCAGAGAAAGGTTGCCTAAAATTGCAGGGCTGGACTGACCTTGTTAGCAGACTCTTTTAAGCCCAATAATGCTTTTCACAAAGAAGAACTTTCCTGAAGTATATTAATCGAATCCCGCCTAACAAGGTCAATCCAGCCCTGAAATACCAGGCAATCCCTCTCTGAAAAAGGAACTTGGTAACTCCAGATGATCATTTCTGCCTTCATTGGGCCACTTCAGTGCTTCTCTTTCTGTATGTGTTTGTAATATGACCTTTGGGAAGTCTCCCTAAGGATGCTTAGAGGAATTTGGCTGCACTGATGAGGCTCAAATGATTATCTGTAAAGTGTTACACAGCAGGACTCACCCTTCAATCTTGTAAACTTCCCATTATGGGTTGGTAACATGCTGCTATTTTGGAAGTGGCTTGACCAGATGTACTGCTCTGATTCAGAAGCACACATAGCTGTATTATTTGTTGCAATGACAGAAGATTTGCCAAGAGGAACTTTGCCTATACTGTTCTGTTTTTTGTGGATGCTGAATGACAAAAGGACTTTGTTTTGTTAAGTAACATTGATAATTAAGAAAATGTTGAGGATGCCTGGCAAAGAGATATTTTGTATCCAGTCGTTATGTCAGTGTGGTACATTTTATGTTTTCTTTACATCTGAAGAATTTGCATCACAATTTTACTAGAAGGCTGTGTCTTGAAGGATTACCCTGATCTACAGGGTTTTTATTTCACTCACAGTATGGTGAAACCAAAGAGAGTGGCTGTGTTGGTTCATGTGTCTAATCCTTTTGTTAATGACTCCTTCATGGTGAACTGGTTTTGCAAATTCTTAAAAAAAAAAAAAAAAACAAGGGCGCCTAGTACAGTCTGTGCAGAGGACAGCAGTATGAAGATGATGTGGGTACTCACAAACACAATGCACCCTCATGTTGCCAGTTGCGCAGGATGGAACATCCCAGTCAGTTAACAGACTGATAAAACAGGCAAGCAGGATACTCCTTGTCCACTAGGGTGATGGGCAAATCATACAAAACAGCTCAGAGAAGTGTAAGAAATTAAACTTATTAAAACAATGGTCATAACAGAAGCTACATTTCTCAGCCTACATGTGGCTGTTTCATCAGAATTAGTGGAAAGAGCCTGTGAGCTCTACATCAAGTCCAGTAAGTAAATTACTTTTTTTGATCTTGGCCGCCCTTAATCTGTATTTTGTGTTCAATTCATTTGGTTGCTGAGATATTGTCTGCAGAGAGACTTACAAAGGCGTATGGCACATTTATTGGTAGAAGGTGTTTTTTTTTTTTAGATTAGGGCTTTTTTTAATGGGCTTTAAAAAAGCTGAATGCCCTTTTCGGGGCAATGGGTAGATTAGTTGTTTTTTTATTTTGGGGGTGGGGTTTTTGTAATGTTAGACAGCATTTGTTTTAATTTTTTGGCAAAAGAGCTGTTAACTTTAGGGCAAAGCCCTGCAAAAGGCGCTTTTAAGGGCTATTGGTAGTTTATTATAAATTAGTTTTTTGTTTTTTTTTGGGTATTAGAATAGGAATAATTTTTATTATTTTGGATAATTTTGTTTGTTATTTTTTTGTAATGGTAGTTTTTTTATTTTTGGGGTGTTTTTTTTAGATTAAGGCTTTTTTATTTTTAATGGGCTGTAAAAGAGCTGAATGCCCTTTTAAGAGCATTGCCCATACAAATTAGGTTTATTTTTGCTTAGTTTTTTTTATTTGGGGGGTTCTAATGTTAGCGGCGGTATTTGTTTAATTTATTGGCAAAAGAGCTGTTAACTTTAGGGCAATGCCGTACAAAAGGCCATTTTAAGGGCTATTGGTAGTTTATTATAGATTAGGTTTAGTTAGTTTTGGAGATGTGGGTGGTGGTGGTTTAGAGGTTAATAGGTTTAGTTAGTGTCGGCGATGTTGGGTGTGGTGGTTTAGGGGTTAATAGATTTAGTTAGTGTTGGTGATGTCGGGGAGCGGCGGTTTAGAGGTTAATATGTTTAGTTAGTATCGGCAATTTGGGGGGTGGCAGTTTAGGGGTTAATAGCTTTATTTAGTGTCGGCGATGGAGAATGGCGATTTTAAGGTTAATAGGTTTAGTTAGTGTTGGTGATGTGGGGGGGGCAACGGTTTAGGGGTTAATAGGTTTAGTTAGTGTTGGTGATGTGGGGCAGTGGTTTAGGGGTTAATATCTTTATTTAGTGTCAGCAATGTCGGAACAGGTTTAGTTAGTGTTGGTGATATGGGGAGCAGGCAGTTTAGGGTTTAGTAGCTTTATTTAGGGTTGGGTAACGGTGGTTTACATAATTTTGTTAGGCAAATTAGTTATGTGTTAAGATAAATAGTTTTTCGGATCCGTTTATTGTTTCGGATCAATTCTTTATTCATATATTCATTATTCTATTGTAAACTTTATAATAGAATAATGAATTTGAATAAAGAATGGATCCGAAATAACGAAGAGATCCAAAATAACGAATGAATCCGAAAAACGATTTAACTTAACATAACTAATTTGCCGAATTGAAATTATTTTTTTAACTTAACTAATTTCCCAAAACGAAATTATTTATTCAACTAATGAAAACTAGACCAAACACATTTTTTAGAGTTGCACATGTCTACTGTTGAGGGCCCCCCTAGCACCATAGATCATGGGCCATCTTCTACAGAGGATATTTGTCAGGGTTTTTTCCCTGCTTTGTTTGCCATGTGCTGCTGGCAGCCATTTTACTCACCTCTCTTGCTGACTCTGGTGCTTAGTGTGTGATGCTGCTCATTTCCTGCACGCATTTTTATGGCCAGACTGGTGTACATCATCCATGTGAGACAGGTTGCAGTCTCAGAATTGTGATGTCATCACTTATTATTTAAAGGGACTCTGTTCAGTATGCTTTGCCCTTGCGTTGTCTCAGACCTGTTTGTGAGTTCCAGTTCCTGTGTATTACCTGGCTGTCTGACGTCCCTCCTGGTTCCTTATCACTGGCTTGTTCCTGACTCTGCTGTTCTCCTTGTTCCTGATTCCAGCTCGTCTGACTACTCACTTTGGCTCCTGACTCGGCTCGTCTGACTATTCGCTTTGGCTCCTGAATCTTCTCGTCTGACTACCAGCTCTGGTTTTGACTCCTGGCTTGTTATTTGACTTGTGGACTTTTTATTCCTGTTTCCTACTTGTCTGTGTCTCAGGTTGTATCTTCTACTAAAGCTGTAGAATCTCAAAATGTTTTTGTTGCTAAAAAGAAGTATGGGAAAAAAAGATTCTGCTCCTAAGTCTTTAGTTCCTCAGGACAAGATTGTTAAAGGTCCTTATGTGAAAGCGAGATGTTTTACTTCTAAATTTGCTGAAGTGATTCAGAAACATACAAAGAAAGACAGGGTTGAATTAGACCATCTTAAGTCTTTGTTACTTTATATATATAATGCATATAATGTTTTTTTTTTAATTTAACTAATCAATCATATCTATCAGTATATCCTCTCTTAACATTAGTAGTATACGGATGAAAGCTAGACGTGCTGCCATTTTTGATATGCTGTCTAATATTAATGCTGATATCTTCTGTTTGCAGGAATGTAATTTAGATTCTCTCTATTTACAGAGGCAGAATGGTCACTGGCAATATCTGTATGGTCTTATTCTATAGAACATTATGTGTTGGAGTATTGTTTAGAGGGTTGGACTATAACATTTTATGGTTGGAGCATATTGTTATGGGAAGGGTTCTTATGATTTTGTTTCTTTTTCATGGGGTTGTGCATCAGTGATGAACATTATCACCAATGTTATTTGTTTGATTGAGCCTTTGTTGAAACTGTTAAGGAAAGATAAGATTATCCGTGGTGTAGAGTTGCCTGGTAGTGGTAGGAGAAGCTTAAAAGTAATTGCATATATGGACAATGTGACGTTTGTATGTAAATCTCCGGTGAGGAAGGCAAGATAAGGTAAATTGGGATAAGTGTAAGGGGAAAGCTTTTAGTGAGTGGAGACCGAGTAGTGTGGGTGGCCAGTTCAGAAAGATGTGATTGAGGTGCTTGAAATAAAATTTAATGAGGATTTGAAAAGGAGTGAAAGTTGGAAGAATGTGTGTGTCAAAGTGAAAACCATAATTGATTTCTGGTCTTTGTGCTCTTTCTCCTCAGAGGGGAATTTGTTAGTTATTAAGATGGTGATTGTTCCTATTTTACTGTATATTAGTTAAGCGTTTGTAGTGCCCTATCTATGCTTGAGAAAAATTGTGCGCATGTTGTTTTTGTTTTTTTGGAGTTCTGGAATTGAGAAGCTGAGTGGGGAGAAAGTGGTATGTCTGAAAGAGAATGGAGGAAATAATTTTCCTGATATTTAGAGATTTTTGTTTGTTAAATATGTGAGTTTGCGTCAGTTCTAGTATGGAAGATAATGTTATAGAATGTATGATGAGGTATGCAGCTGGGGGTGTGTTAAGAAAATTTGGTTCAAGTGTGACAGATAATAGTAGGCCTTAATGTTTTGCATGTCCGTGGTTTCATGTTAATATAGAAAAATGTATTAGGAAGTATAACTTGTATGGGGTGTCTAGAGATGTGTTGTGTGAGGGTAAGAAGGTGATGTGTATGTTATGTGAAAAAGAGCAGATTTGTTTGATTGGAAATTTGAAGGCTGCAGAGCTAAACAAGTGTGTAAGTATAAATCAGAAACACTTTGTACATAGACAGAGAAATGTAGCATGGATAGCAATGCATGGTTGTTTACTAATCAGCTGATTATTTTAAATGTGCTCCAGTTCAGATATCCTCAATATCTGGCCTGTTAGGGAGGCCTGGTGACAGGTTTAAAAACCAGTGGTGTAGATGGATGCGTGCGTATGATCCACGGAAACTTTACTTGTATTTTTATCTTGATAGAAGACCAAAAAGTGCCACAAATAGGTTTGATGTTTTTTTTTTTTAAGTGGACTCCTTCTGCTAATAGTTTATTTCTGTCATCTGTGGGTGGAGATTCATAGTTTACTAATTTTTGTCAGTTTTTCATTTTTTTTACCAAGATTTTTATTCAGATTTGTTTGTTTTGCTTTTTTATTTTTGTAAATTATTTTTTATTTTTCTTGTAAAATAATTAAATAAAAAGCTACAATCATCTTGGGTTGCCATGTTCCTTGTTCAGAGAGGGATTACCTTGTTTTTCGGGACTCTACTCACCTTGTTAGGATATCTGGCATTTATTTATTAAGGTAAAATTAGCTATACTTTTGTGCAGGTGAGTAATGTTGCCACTCCTAGTAACACTTTATACCATCTTTTACACAGCTGTATTACAGGTTTATTACTGCATGTATTGGGTACAGAGTGTTCAACCTGTAATAGTGCCAGCACGCTAATTAGTGCTTCCTATTTTAACTATATAATGCATTCATTTTTCTGCATATATGAAACAAGTCTTTGGTTGCATTTTTTAACTGCTTGAGGCTAGGTACAAAGTATTTTTTTGCAATTCAGTGATTAATTTATGATATATTGACAAAATGACGTACCCAACCATATTTAGATGTACTCACTACCTTGCACAACATACACGCATTATACTTTCCAAAATTTTTAACATTTTATCATGGAATACAAAACAAAGTGAACACTATGCTGATTTTTACCTGTGAGAAATATTTTATTACATAAAAAATGTGTTAGTCTATCTCTCTTTGGTGTCATACGGATATAATACATAATGATTCAATTGTTATGAAGCAATATTACAAACCTTCAACTAGATTACAAGTTGTGCGTTCAGGTTTTAACGCTGGAAAAAATGGTAGTTTCAGCGTTAAAACAGCACTGCAGCCATTACAAATCTTCTCGGTATAGCTGTACCGCAAGCCTTTAGCCTGTACTGCAATGTCAGTCCCGCACATGTAAAAATTATGTTTTTCATGGGACTTCCATAGCGCTGCCATTACGAGTTTTGCAGTGAGGCTAAAAAGCTTGCGTTCCAGTCTATACCGATAAGATCCGTTCCGCAATCTAAAAGCAGTAGTTATCAGGTTTACGCTACAAAACTGTTCCATAAAACGTTAAACTAAAATGTTACAAAGTGCACTAAACATCCATAAACTACCTATTAACCTCTAAACCCAGGCCCTCCCGCATCGCAAATACTATAATAAAGTTATTAAACCCTAATCTGCCGCTCCCGACATTGCCGCCACTATTTTTTTTAATTAACCCCTATTACGCTGCTCCCCGACATAGTCACCACTATAATAAAGTTATTAACCCCTAATCCGCCACCCTCCTGCATAGCAAATGCTATTTAAATATTATTAACCCCTAATCTGCTGTCCGCCCACACTATACTTAAGTTATTAAGCCCTATACCGCCGCCACTATAATACACCTATCAACCCCTAAACTGCAAGCCCCCCACAACAAAATATACTAATGTAAACTATTAACCCCTAAACCGAAAACCCCCACATCGCAATAAACTAAATTAAACTAGTAGCCCCTAAACCTAACACTCCCCTAACTTTATATTAAAATTACAATTTCCCTAATTTAAATTAAATTAAAACTTACCTGTCAAATTAAAAGAACTAAGGTTAAACTAACAATTAAACTAATATAATTATTAAACTAAAATTAAACTAATTACCAATTAAATAAAACTAAACATTAAAGAAATCCTAACACTACTCTAAAAATTACAAACTATCTAAATGCAAAAAATAAAAAAGACTAAATCACAAAAAATAATAAACACTAAATTACGAAAAATAACGAACAAAATTATCCAAAATAAAAAAGAATTACACCTAATCTAATAGCCCTATCAAAATAAAAAAGCCCAACCAAAATAAAAAAAAATAGCCTACAAATAGCCCTTAAAAGGCCCTTTTGTGGGGCATTGTCCCAAATATATCAGCTCTTTTCCCTGAAAAAAAATACAAAAACACCTCCCAACATTAAAACCCACCACCCAACCAACCCCCAAAATAAAAAAACCTAATTCTAAAAAAAACTAATCTACCCATTGCCCTGAAAAGGGAATCTGTATGGGCATTGAGCTCTTTTGCTGCCCAAACCCTAATCTAAAAAAAAAACCACCCAAAAAACCCTTATAAAAAAACTAACACTAACCCCCGACGATCCACATACAGTTTTTAAAGTCCCGCTTGAACGATCTTCATTCAGTGGGCGAAGTCCTCATCCAGGCGGCAAGAAGTCTTCATCCAGGCGGCCTCTTCTATCGTCATTCAGGCGGCCAATAGGAATTAGAGCTGCTAAAATCCTATTGCCTGTTCAAATCAGCCAATAGGATTTTAGCAGCTCCCATTCCTATTGTCTGATTCAAATTTTTTAGGAAATAGGAATGCAAGGGATGCCATCTTGAATCGCGTACCTTGCATTAAAGATTCAGTGTACGTCGATGACCATATAAGGTGACCGCATAAAGAGGATGCTCAACGCTGAATGTCTTCAGGATGGACCAGCTCCACATCGCTGGGAACAAGATAGAAGATGCCGTCTGGATGAAGATAGAAGAGGCCGTCTGGATGAAGACTTCTTGCCACATGGATGAAGATCGTTCAAGCGGGACTTCAAAAACTGTAAGTGGATCGTCGGGGGTTAGTGTTAGTTTTTTTTAAAGGGTTTTTAGGTGGTTTTTTTTAGATTAGGGTTTGGACAGCAAAAGAGCTAAATGCCCTTTTAAGGACAATGTCCATACAAATGCCCTTTTCAGAGCAATGGGTAGATTAAGTTTTTTAGATAGTTTTATTTTTATTTTGTTGGTTGGGGGGAGGTTTGTAATGTTAGTGGGACTTCAGGTAAAAGAGCCATTTAACTTAGGGCAATTCCCTACAAAAGGACCTTTTAAGGACTATTGGTAGTTTATTCTAGATTAGGTTTTTGATTTTGGGGTGTTTTTGTTTTTTAAATGGGTATTAGAATAGGAATAATTTTTATTATTTTTGATAATTTGTTATTTTGTGTAATGTATTTGTTTCGTTTTAGGGTAGGTTTTTATTTTTATATTAGGGCTTGGGCAGCAAAAGAGCTAAATGCCCTGTTAAGGGCAATGCCCATACAAATTCCCTTTTCAGGGCAATGGGTAGATTAGATTTTACTTCAATTTGTGGGTTTGGGGTGGGTGCTTTTATACTGTTAGGGGGTATTTGTTTTGTTTTGTAGCAACGAACTGTTAACTTTAGGGCAATGCCCTACAAAAGGCCCTTTTAAGGGCCCATGGTAGTTTATTATAGATTAGGGTTTTTTTATTTTGCGTTTTTTTATTTATTTTTTAAAGGGTATTAGAATAGTAATATTTTTTATTGTTTTGGATTATTTTTTTATTTTTTGTAATGGTAGGTTTTTTTATTTTTTGTAATTTTAATGTTTGTTATTTTTTGTAATGGTAGGTTTTAGTGTAAGGCAGGTTAGGTTTTATTTGACATGTAAGTTTGTATTTATTTTAACTAGGTAGCTAGTAAATAGTGAATAACTATTTATTAACTAGTCTACCTAGTTAAAAAAAATACAAACTTACCTGTGAAATAAAAATAAAACATAAGATAGCTACAATATAACTATTAGTTATAATGTAGCTAGCTTAGGTTTTATTTCACAGGTAAGCATTTAGTTTTAAATAGGAATTATTTAGTTAATAACTGTAACTTTAATTTAGCTCTATTTTAATTTTCTATTTTATTTTTTTTCTATTTTATGTTAAAGTTAGGGGGTGTTAGGGTTATGTTAGGGTTACGTTAGGGTTAGGGTTAGGTTTAGGGTTACGTTAGGGTTAGGTTTAGGGGTTAATATAGTTTAATTTAGGTGGTTGTGATGTGGGAGGCTGGCGATTTAGGGGTTTATAGGTTTATTTAGTGGCAGTGATGTGGGAGGCCAGAGATTTAGGGGTTAATAGCTTTATTTAGTTGCGGCGATGTCGGGGTGCGGCGGAAAAGGGGTTAATAGATTTATTATAGTGTGGACGATGTTGGGGTGCAGGGAAGTAGGGGTTAATGGCTTTAGTATAGTGTCAGCGATATCGGGAGCAGCAGATTAGGGGTTAATAGTTTTATTTAGGTGTTGGCGATATCGGGGGTGGCAGATTAGGGGTTAATAGTTTTATTTAGGCGGTGGCGATATCGGGGTGGCAGATTAGGGGTTAATAACATTGTGTAGGTGCCGTCACTGTCGGTCGGGGCAGATTAGGAGTGTTTAGATGTGGGTTTTATGTTATGGTGTGAGGTTTAAACTGTAGGGTTTTTTCCCCATATACACCAATGGAGCTGCATTACAGAGTTTTTCTTTCCGCGAATTCAGGTGTTAGATTTTTTTTCTGACCCGCTCTCCCGACTGATGTCTATGAGGGAAAGCGTGCATGAGCATGTCAAAACAGAGCTTGAATTGTGTGCGGTATGGAGCTTAAAAACACCAAATGGCACGCACAAGCTGGCTGTTTCAAAACTTGTAATGTCTGCACTATAGAGGGTTAAATAACGCAACTTTTCTAGTGTTCGTTAATTTCCCTATAGCGCGCATAACTTGTAATCTAGGTGTAATAAAGTTGTATTAGTATTCATGTATTAAAAAAGACATCTAGGAAAAATAACTACTTTTTTCATTAAAATGTACTTCATAGTGTTTTCTTTAACTGTTCTTTTAATTTAACATAATTCATTTGTGATGCGGTAAAAAAATAACCAATATTTTGTTTTCAATTTAATAATGCAAAATACAACAGCTGTGCTTTTTTTTTTTTATCATGAAATGAAGTCTGCACAGAGAGGATAAAAAAGATTCACAATGGGGGAAAATTTAACAGTGCAAATTTGAAGAAAAATTGAGGGTAAGAGGCTCAAGATGAAAATGATTCTCTTTACTCCAATATATTAAAGTAATTTACTGCAATTTTGCAGCAAGTGCATCAGCTTCTATGCCACATGATGTGAAGTTCGAAATTTTGTTTCATTTTAGATTTTGATTTTTTTCCTGCCCTTATCAGAAAACCCATTTTATATAACAGATGTACTAATTTCATTTTCTAAAAAATGTACCTTTTTTTGGTGATACATAAGTAAGTTGTATATTTCAATGGCTATATATTTACAAAGATGTCAACCCTGCTGGTTACTGCTATCAAATGCCTTAATCCCTATGGATTAATGTAATGAGCAGATGTGTATTCTCGTGGAAATAACTCCTCAATAATCATCATCTTGCTCTTCTACCAACCAAGCATTAGAAAGGGACATCATATAATATGGTACAGGATACTGATATCTTGACTATAGTTCATTTTGCTACACTATTCCATTTTGAAATCTAAAAAAACCTATGTATTTATAGCATTACCCAAAGTAATCTCTGTTTCTGTGTTCTGCACGTGTGTCTATCCTTACAAGATACTACAGCATGTATTTTAAAATTATTGCTTTATAATCCAGCAGAAGGTGATGTGGCATAGTTTTACCTTGATCCCTTCTGACTTATTAGATGAGATCAACAGACTTGTATCATCCTTGTTTGCCAACTAATTGCTGTCACTGGCAATAACAAGCTTTTCTTTGCTTGACATGTGTTCACCCGGGGTGCCATTCAGTTGAAAGCAACGTAGCTTCAGCTGAAACAAGAAATCCAAGTTACTTTGCTTACAAGAATGCTATGTACAGTTCAATTATTTATCCATCTGAAGCCATGTTTTGCACTTTTTATTGGTGGGGAGTGAGTGACAAACAGTCAAACAGAGCTATAGTAAACATTCTATACTGTAGGGTAAGCCTTCAAGATAATGCTGGGAAAGCTCTTGATTTAAAGGAAAAAGCACTAATCAGCAGTCTGTAATTTACAGAAACACTTGAATATAATGTATTTTTTATTACTTCGTTCAACAGGACATCAGGACAGCACCTTTAAGAAAAGAATATTAATAATGAAACAATAAAAAAGCATTGTCATATTGTTTAACCTAATACAGTATAGATAATTACTTATTCATTTTAAAATTTGTCATTAATAAAAGTGCAGTTTCTTGCATTAACATACAGTATCATTCTAAAAATTATTTTATGTGGAGTATTTATCATAAATTATCAAAAAGGGGAGTTAAAATAACGGTGACAAGTAACTCAGATTCCAATTATATCAAATTTAATAAAGCCTATTTGTCAGTATCTATAACCTTTGCTAAAAGAGGTTTTCCAATCATCTAGGAGTTTGGGATGATTTAACTAAACCTATTCTGAAGTAGTGGAGAGGTTAAGACGGAGGCATTTGTGAAGCGGCACTGCAAGGTATCATATCTGCAGCTTGATAAATGGAGCCCTATGTGTAACATTAGAAGTCTAAAAAACCATGTAAAACATACAAAAACTAAACTGAATACTAGCAGTCTGCCGGTACCTAAGATGGTGGTGACCAGTGGGGGGTGAGGGAGGGAAGAGAGCTTTTTGGAAAGGATCAGGTAGGGATCAGGGGGTGCGAGATGTCAGGTTGGAGAGTAATCTTGATACTATAGCTAAAATTAACCTTACTAGCTACCTGAATAACCCCTCCACTGCCGGGAATAATATGAATGTGGATGTGCAGCTGCAATTAGCGGCCTGTTAATTACCAAAAAGCAACAGCATGTCTGCTATTTCTGAACAAAGGGGATCCCGAGAAGCTTTTACAGTCATTTGTGTCATGATTGCATAAGTGGTATTTAAATAATTTCAGTGAGAAACCCAAAGTTAGTGAACAAATTAATGATTTTATTTTATATAATCACATTTGGCTGTGAAATGGTGGCATGAAATATACAAAAACGGGCCTAGCTCAATACCCTGAGTTTTAGATATGTTTTACGTTACACTTGTTACACTTTTCTTCTATCACTAACACTTTACTTCTTTACTTCAGGTCTCAAATTGGACTCTAACATTTCTAGTGCTTTTATGTGTTGCATAACACATCATTTTCAACTTGTAGTATAAGTGATGCATAGGGAGGTTGCATTTTACATTTAAAGTACATGGCTCTCTAATTCTCTGGTTATTCTGTTTTACCATGGACTTATAATACTCTTTTGCATGCTAATCTTAGTGTGGTCCTGCGATATTAATAGCGCACCCAGCTACACTTCTAATCTAGGCCAAAATGTTTGTACTGACATCATATATGATGCAAAAGAATCAACAACTTCAAAAAATTAAGAAAATCCCAAGTTTAAACAAAAATAAATGAAGGTACTGACAAAAGTAAAACATGACAGATAATTCAGTATTGATGATAACTGCCTGATATGCTTAAATGTCATATATTTGTACACTAACTCAATTCTCACCTTTTATTTAGGTACCTAGAAGTGTGTATTAGTCTAGAGAAACTATGTTCTATGAGCCCTGATATCAACAATACAACACATGGAGGCTGGTAGTTGTTGGCAGGTTATTATTACCAGTATCATCTGATAAGGACAGTCATTAATGGTGGGGCACCTCACTTTCTAATGAGTGGACCTATAATACATTTTTGTGGAAAATGTGGTGGTAAAGGCTTCTGTAGAGTTTTTGATTTGTTAGACTTGTTAAATTATAATCAGTGTTGTATGGCAGTGTTTCTCAACCGTGGTCCTCAAGTACCCCCAACATAATATATATTATAATTCGTTATGACACAATCTGTTCGTAAGATGTATGTACACACACATACATACATATACTGTATACATATACTGTATATAGTTGTATGCAAAAGTTTAGGCACCCCTGACAATTTCCATGATTTTCATTTATAAATAATTGGGTGTTTGGATCAAAATTTCATTTTGATCTATCAAATAACTGAAGGACACAGTAATATTTCAGTAGTGAAATGAGGTTTATTGGATTAACAGAAAATGTGCAATATGCATCAAAACTAAATTAGACAGGTGAATACATTTGGGAACTCTTGTCATTTTGTTGATTTGAATACCTGTAGCTACCTAGCACTGATTAATTGGAACACACAATTGGTTTGGTGAGCCCATTAAGCCTTGAACTTCATAGACAGGTACATCCAATCATGAGAAAAGGTATTTAAGGTGGCCAATTTCAAGTTGTTGTTCTCTTTGACTCTCCTCTGAAGAGTGGCAACATGGGGACCTCAAAACAACTCTCAAATGACCTGAATATAAAGATTGTCCAACATTATGGTTTAGGGGAAGGCTACAAAAATCTATCACAGATATTTAAGCTGTCAGTGTCCACTATGAGGAACATAGTGAGGAAATGGAAGACCACAGGCACAGTTCATGTTAAGGCTAGAAGTGGCAGGCCAAGTAAAATATCGGAGAGGCAAAGGCAAAGGATGGTGAGAACGGTCAAAAACAGCCCACAGACCACCTCCAAAGACCTACAACATTATCTTGCTGCAGATGGCGTCACTGTGCATCGTTCAACAATTCAGTGCACTTTGCACAAGGAGAAGTTGTATGGGAGAGTGATGCGGAAGAAGCCTTTTCTGCACACACACCACAAACAGATTCGCTTGAGGTATGCATATGCACATTTGGACAAGGCAGCTGTATTTTGGAAGAAGGTGCTGTGGACTGATGAAACAAAGATTGAGCTATTTGGTCATAACAAGGGGCGTTATGCATGGTGGCAAAAGGACACAGCATTCCAAGACAAACACTTGCTACCCACAGTAAAATTTGGTGGATGTTCCATCATGCTGTGTGGCCAGTGCCGGTACTGGGAATCTTGTTAAAGTTGAGGGTTGCATGGATTCCACTCAGTATCAGCAGATACTTGAGAATAATGTTAAGGAATCAGTCACAAAGTTGAAGTTACGCCGGGGCTGGATATTTCAACAAGACAACAACCCAAAACACTGATCAAAATCTACTCTGGCATTTAAGCAGAGAAACAAGTATAATGTTCTGGAATGGCCATCCCAGTCCCCAGACCTGAATATCATTGAAAATCTGTGGTGTGATTTGAAGCGGGCTGTCCATGCTTGGCAACCATCAAACCTAACTGAACTGGAGATGTTTTGCAAGGAGGAATGGTCCAAAATACCTTCATCCAGAATCCAGACACTCATTACAGGCTATAGGAAGCGTCTAGAGGCTGTTATTTCTGCTAAAAGAGGCTCTACTAAATATTGATGCAATATTTCTGTTGGGGTGCCCAAATTTATGCAACTCTCTAATTTTGTTTTGATGCATATTGCACATTTTCTGTTAATCCAACAAACCTAATTTCACTGCTGAAATATTACTGTGTCCTTCAGTTATTTGATAGATCAAAATGAAATTGCTGATCCAAACACCCAGTTATTTATAAATGAAAATCATGGAAATTGTCAGGGGTGCCTAAACTTTTGCATACAACTGTATGTATGTATGTATGTATGTATGTATGTATATATATATATATATATATATATATATATATATATATATATATATATATATATATATATATATATATATATATATATATATATATATATATATATATATATATACAACATAAAAAGTCTCAGTATCAAAAAATATAATAAAATAAAGCAAAAAATAAAATTAGAAAATAATAAATATATAATAAAAATTGTGAATAATAAAGATTAAAAATAATAAATAATAAAGAAAATATATATACAGTATGTAATATTTCAAAAGAACAATGTTAAAGTCCTTATAAAACTTTGAGGTGTATTTGCTGGATTCACAAGTCGACTCTTCTTCCAAAGGATTAGGCTTGGAGGATGGTTATATAAGTAAAACAAAGAAGAGCGCCTCAGTGCAGAAAAAGATTTTCTGATGGACAATTTTTAAGAAACTATGTAGGAGGGTACTCACAAAAGTGAAGCACTATATTTAAGTGCTAGTATCGCAGGCTGGGCCTCTCTGTCTCCAGCTGACTGTATCTCAGGGATATCAGTGGAAATCAGATGTTTGGTATGAAACATAAAGCACAGAGAGAAAACCCAATAGTACAGCACAATTTTGATGCCAAAGGTATATTGTGAAATGAGTGCAAATATTACTCACATTTACTAGTGCACTAGAAAATAGTGCTGAATATTGCAGGCTGGATGTCAAAACCACCAGCTGACTGTAATACTTTCATTGCCCAGGAGGAATAATGATGAGTTCAGGAATCCAAAGCCAGCTCGAGGAAAGGAAAAGGAATAAAGTAGTATAAGGCAGGTACTACTAAAACAATTTTAATTCTTAAAACAATAAAATCAACAATGCTTTTAGCATGTAAAGCCATATTTAAATCTTGTGAGTCTCATATGTTGACACCTGCATTGTCCCTTTAAGAAGTGATTTATGAATAACAGATAGAATCAGTCCATAACATATACAATGACTTGTTGACTTGTCTTTAACAAATATTTGTTGGCTACATATCTATAGACAATAACTGTTATGAAAATGTTTTCTAATATAGTATAAACGTAAATGATACATATTGGCAATATTGTATTGGCAAATGAATGCAGAAATAGGTCGTGTGACCATAAGTACTTTTACTTACCTATAAACAATATAAAATATTTATAAGAATTCATGAATACATTGAATTAGATACACTTATTGGTAATTTCCATTGCCAATTTAAGATTGCCTTTTTAAGTGAGGTCCCAGTTACGCCAATAGTTATTTCCAGATAGCTTCCAGTGTTTGAATAATGGTTGTGTGATTCATGCAACCATTACGATTAGTTTTACTTTCTTTTTGTTTTAACTTATTTTATGTAGGCACTATTGGATATATGTATACACATTTTCACAATAGAAACTGAGATTTTCATAGATTTATGTTGATGACATGATTATTGTTTACACATCACTATGGTGATGACACCTAAGGGTAACACATGATTTGCCTCAACAGAAGCACTTTCCATATTTGCAGTGTGCAAACGAAGGGGTATGTTGTTTGTTTGATTGTTTAATTTATTTGCAATATAAATAGCACCACACTTGCAGTGTAATTTTGTCCCAGAAACGTCACATTAATAAATATTGCTGTGAACACAATTCCAGAGAGTGCCGCTTCCCACTTGTTGCTATTGTGGATTATTGATGAATTTATATATGTATAGATATTTGATATATATATGTATATCTATACCTCTATATCTATATGGGTATATCAATATTTATAGATAGAGTGATAGATAGAGATTTATAAATAAAAATAACATTTTTATTGAGTTAGCAAAATTATTTTAAATAATTATTTTTAAAAAGGTGATTTTATATTTGTTTTAATGGGATATGGTATATGCAAAGGTGTATGTGTAAGTGTATGAATAAAGTAAGTGCTGCATGATTCAGGATTGTATATGTAGCCTCAGATTTTAGGAGACGGTAGCATGTGTGTTCTGTCGTGGCTCTCGGGTATTAAAGAGACTGTCTCAGTAAATCATACAGGAAAAACAAGAAAACAGGCAATAGTGTGTTACCATTAGTTAATGTGTCAAAAGTACCAGATAAAATCACCACTCACATATTCAACCCTCAATCACAATGAGTAAGTAGTAGGTACATACACAATTACTCCAGAGTATAGATACAAAATCAGTACAAGTGTCAGGAGCAGACATACAAATCAGTACAAGTGTCAGGAGCAGACATACAAATCAGTACAAGTGTCAGGAGCAGACATACAAAAACATCCAAAATAAGTCCTAGCAAATCTGTAGAAAATCCTTCACTTTACTTTAGGTTTCCAATCACACTATTTTAGCACTATGGGCTCCATGTACTAAAAGGCGAGCGGAGAAGCTTCTCAACTAAAAAAATTGTCTGCTTGCCTTCAAAAACAACGGGCAGTGGACAAACAGGATCTGCTGCCCGTATGTATCATTACACGCTCAAGTGAGCATGTAAAGCCTGCCCATTTTTTGCACGACCAATCGCATGAGAGAAGGGAGTGTCAATCACCTGGAGTGACGAGTGCTCTGTGATTTCTCTTCAGAGGTGGCGTAGAGTGAAATAAGCAACGGTGTAAAGACCGTTGCTTCTTACATTGTGGGAAGCAGGCTCACATATGCAAGCCTTCCCCGCAAGGGCTCCAGAGCTGCTTAGTACTTGGAGCCCTATGTATTAAAATCGAGAGCAACACATAACTCACAATTTGTAATATGAGTGTTGGTTAGCACGCCTGCAATTTACATTGAACTGATAGGGTGTGCTAAAGGGATGTTGGTCTTGCTTAAAAAAAAAAAACTGCTAATTATTTTTAACCATTCACTTGTAAGCAGGACCCATATGTATGACATTGTTTCAAACACTGCTGCAAACACCGCTACTGTTCAGTGCTAAATTTGATAAACTTGAATTTTTTTAAATGAATTTGTATTCTCTATCTAAATGATGAAACTTTAATTTTAACTTCCATGTCCCACTAATTAGTTTAACTGAACTTTAAATTTATTCAGATTACTAAAACTGTTGTGTCCTCATTGACTCTTAGTCTTGGAGGGTTTTATTGAATAAATGATCTTTCCATTGAAAATGTTTTTGTACATTGTGTTTTCTTTTAGAAGTCTCTTCAACACTAAAGTATGTAATGTTTTAGCTAAGCTGTCAATATCTAGTCATATTTAGAGCAATCATTCACAAATGCCATTGACTTAATACTGATGCCTTAAACAGTAATGTCAAATGCTACTCGTCTTAGAATTACTTCAAAATTTGCATTTAAAATATAGACAACAAGAAATAATAATAATAATAATAATAATAATAATAATAATAATAATAATAATAATAGGAGGTTTAATTTGAGGCTCAATGCTAGACTTAGATATATGTTAAGGACAAGGGGGGGGATCAGTCACAGTCCTTTAGAAAAACATACACAATGATTTATTTCCTAAAATCCTAATATACTTCAGTTGTAGTTTCTGTAAAAAAATCACTAGATACATTTTTTTCTAAAGGATTGCGATCAAAGCCAATGTTTTGGCTTAAAGGTACATTAAACAATTTTAAACAACTTTTCAATTTACTTCTGTTATCAAATTTGCTTCATTTTCTTGTTATCCTTTGTTGAAGGAACAGCAATGCACTACTAGGAGCTATCTGTACACCTGTGTTGTACCAATGACAAGAGACCTATATCTGCAGCCACCAATCAGCAACTAGCTCCCAGCTCCTGAGTCTACCTAGGTATGCTTTTCAACAAATTATTCCAAGAAAATGAAGCAAATTAAATATTAATTTGCTTTATATGCTTTATCTGAAATATTTAAAAAATTGGGTTTCATGTCCCTTTAAGTAGATTTTCTCCTGCCTTTTAAGGACAACCTTTTCACAACATTTAAACATTATCCTTTTTTATCATTTTTATTTATAACCAACAGTGGGCACATATATGAAATGAATAGCGCACAGGGTGAACAATAAAAGCCATAGAAATAAACAAAGAAATATACACTGACACAAAATGATAAAAATAACATATAACATTACCCTATTTAAAAAATCATGTGACATTTTTACATTTTGTTAATAACTTTAGTATTTAGCTGAAAACATTTTTAATTTTCAGTTTTTTCTTTTATTTTGGCAAATGAAAAAGCCATTAAACACACACACACAACCACACACTCACCACATTTAATCAGTTATATTAAATAACTAATTCTTATAATGTATTATTATTAATATTATTATTATTAGTAGTAGTAGTAATAGTATCATTATTACTACTACTATTTTAAAGTTCAAAGACATTCAGTCCTAATCTATCTTTAATATGTTCATATTCCCTATTTATTTATTACATATTTGTAACATAATATTTTATTAGTTTTTCAGGGCATGTGGAATTTGTTTACCTTCTATTACTATACAGGAAATCATGTACTAAAGTGAATTTTACTTTTAATAAATTGTTCTTTACATCTAAACATGAATTCCCTGTTAAATGGTAAATTTATTTGTATTTCCTGCCTAATTAACTACTGACTATAAAACATTTTAGGGAAGTTGCAAAGTTAGTTTTAGCCTGCAGTTTTTGATTTACTTTATTTCATCTTATAATTTTCTCATAACTATAGTGAAGATCAAGGATGAAAGTAGACACCTGGAGTAATTTTAGTCAATACAATTTGGGGGTGGGAACAAAGCTAAATATCAAAGCTGTAGGGTAGCGCTGATGAAGGAATTTATCTTATTCTACCTTTTACTGCTATTAATTTTTTTTTTAATTATTCACCTTATTTTTACTTTGTGAACTAGGCATGCAAATATATGATAGCTTTATAAATGGTAATGAAAGTTAATGAAAAGGGAAACCTATAAAAACTCAGAATTATAACTGAGAAAATCCAAGTTAATAATGTTGAATTTCTTTTTGGAATTATAAAAAAGTTACTAAGCAAATCACAAGGCAAGTGGCGTGCGAATGATAGTGCGGGCATGATAATCAATATCGCTGGACAGTGCTACCATTAGCAAGCAACTTTGATATTACAAGTCCAAGGTAAAGCGCATTAATCAGAGATGGGTTACAGTGGCTGACTTTGCTCCAACTCTGCCTATACTTTCAATGGATAATTTGGTTATTTGCACTGGTATTACAATTTGAAAGTTATAGTTTGCACTCAAGCGAAAGCTGAAACTACACTAGAATATTTAGTGTGGCTTTAGGCCTAAAGTAAAGTGTAAGGGTTAAAATAAAGTTGCAGAAAGCACATGTAAATAAGTATTAAACATATACAAATATAGTAATGTTTTAAATATATAGACACACATATATACACAAGTATACACTTATGTATACACTTTGAGCCCTTCCCAGTCAAATACCTTGAAACATGCAATCTCATTAATATTCATTTTTAATAGAAATACTTTACATTCCATTTTTATATACACTGACATTCAAAAGTTTGGGGTCACTTAGACATTTTATTATTTTCCATGAAAACATACATTAAATAAATTTAAATTGGAAATATAGTCATTGACACGGTTAGAAATAGCAAATTTTAAGTGAAATAATAATTGTGTCCTTCAAACTTTTTTACTTTTGTCAAAGAATTCTTCATGTGCAGCAATTACAGCCTTGCAGACCTTTGGCATTCTATTTGTGAATTTGTTGAGGTAATCTGAAGAGATTTTACCCAGTGCTTTCTGAAGCACCTCACACAAGTTGGATTGGCTTACTGGGCACTTTTATTGTTCAATATGGTCAGCTTCTGTGAAGGGAGTAGTACACAGCGTTGTACAAGATCTTCAGTTTCTTTGATTTTCAGAAGAAAGTTATTTGTTTCTTGAGCCTCACAAACCCACAAATGCTAAATCTCCAGATGTTCAACTAGTCTAACGAAGGCAAGTTTTATTGCTTCTTTAATCAGAACAACATTTTTCAACTGTGCTAACATAATTGCAAAGTGGTTTTCTAATATCAATAAGCCTTTTTAAGTGATAAACTTTTATAAGCAAACACAACTTACCATTGAAACACAGGGCAAATGGCTGCTGATAATGGGCCTCTGAACACCGATGTAGATAGTCAATTAAAAAACAGCTGCTTCCAGCTACAATAGTCATTTACAACATTAACAACATCTACACTGTATTTCTGATCAATTTGATGTTATTTTAATGGACAAAAAAATAAATAGATTTTCAATAAAAAAAAAACAATTAAATGTCTAAGTGACCCCACACTTTATATATATATAAATGAATATTTTTTGGTAAATATGAATATATACAGTATAAATATAGATCATTAGATAGATAGATATAGATATTGTACATAAAGATATACATGTATAGAGAAATGTATTTAAAAAAAAATCTAAATAAAAGAACATAGGAATTTAAATTGCTTTTAATAAAAAAATATTAAAACATTTTAAAAATGATTAAAAATGATATTGTAGATTTCAAGGTATTTGTCTGGGAAGGCCTCAATAGTGTATGTATCTGTGTGTGCGTGTGTGTATTTATATATATTTATATATACTGTATATATATATATATATATATATATATATATATATATATATATATATATATATATATATATATATATATATATATAAATAGAAACTCCAGCAAGTGATCAAATTCTGCTTTTCCGGAGAGTGCCTTACTGAACTTTCTATTTATATTGCATTTTTTTAAGCACAACCTTGATAGCTGAACAGTTGAACTTTAGGAGTGCTGGTCTGTATTAACTTTGTTATATATATATATATATATATATATATATATATATATATATATATATATATATATATATATATATATATATATATATATATATATATATATATATATATGTATGTATGTATGTATGTATATATATATATATATATATATATATATATATATATATACTAGTCCTAAAGCTTGTGTACATGGGCCATATTTTGCAGTACAGCGGTTCCACCCCTTGCTCTCCCCCCCCCCCTCTATTTTGTTCTCTCTCTTCCCCCTCTCTTTTGCTCTCTCTCTCCCCTCTCTTTTGCTCTCTCTTTCCCCCTCTCTTTCTCTTGTTAAGTGTATCCAGTCCACGGATCATCCATTACTTGTGGGATATTCTCCTTCCCAACAGGAAGTTGCAAGAGGATCACCCACAGCAGATCTGCTATATAGCTCCTCCCCTAACTGCCATACCCAGTCATTCTCTTGCAACTCTCAACAAAGATGGATGTAGTAAGAGGAGAGTGGTGTATTATAGTTAGTTTCTTAACTTCAATCAAAAGTTTGTTATTTTTAAATGGTACCGGAGTGTACTGTTTTATCAAAGGCAGCATTAGAAGAAGAATCTGCCTGTGATTTCTATGATCTTAGCAGAAGTAACTAAGATCCATTGCCGTTCTCACATATTCTGAGGAGTGAGGTAACTTCAGAGAGGGAATGGCGTGCAGGTTTAACTGCAATAATGTATGTCCAGTAAACATATTTCTAGGGATGGAACTTGCTAGAAAAATGCTGCTGATACCGGATTAATGTAAGTTAAGCCTAAATGCAGTGATTTAATAGCGACTGGTATCAGGCTTATTAACAGAGATACATACTCTTATAAAAGTGTAATATAAAACGTTTGCTGGCATGTTAATCGTTTTTATATATGCTTTGGTGTTAAAACTTATTGGGGCCTAGTTTTTTCCACATGGCTGGCTTTATTTTTGCCTAGAAACAGAGGCTTTCCACTGTTATAGTATAAAAGTTACAGTTGGTGCAGTTAAAATTACGAACTGTGACATTCAGCTTCCCTCAGCAGTCCCCTGCATGCTATAGGACATCTCTGATGGGCTCAAAAGGCTTCAAAAGTAGGAGCTGTGGCAGTTGTTATGACTGTTTAAAAAACATATTTTTTGTTTTGTTAATCTGTTTTTTGTATTAAGGGGTTAATTATCCATTTGCAAGTGGGTGCAATGCTCTGCTAACTTGTTACATACACTGTAAAAACTTTGTTATTGCTGACATTACTGGAGGTAAGGGTCATACCCTTCCTCAGGACAGGGCCAAACAGTCTAATTGTCGTGCCTTTCGAAATTTCAAGGCAGGTGCAGGATCAGCTCCCTCTACTTCAAAACAAGAGGGAACTTTTCCTCAATCTAAGCAGGCCTGGAAACCTACCCAGTCCTGGAACAAGGGCAAGCAGGCCGAAAGCCTGCTGCTGCCTCCAAGACAGCATGAAGGAGCGGCCCCCTATCCGACAACGGATCTAGTAGGGGGCAGACTCTCTCTCTTCGCCCAGGCGTGGGCAAGAGATGTTCAGGATCCCTGGGCGTTGGAGATCATATCTCAGGGATATCTTCTGGACTTGAAAGCTTCTCCCCCACAAGGAAGATTTCACCTTTCAAGATTATCTGCAAACCAGATAAAGAAAGAGGCATTCCTAAGCTGCGTGCAAGACCTCCTTGTAATGGGAGTGATCCATCCAGTTCCGCGGACGGAACAAGGACAGGGGTTTTATTCAAATCTGTTTGTGGTTCCCAAAAAAGAGGGAACCTTCAGACCAATTTTGGATCTAAAGATCCTAAACAAATTCCTCAGAGTTCCATCATTCAAGATGGGAACTATTCGAACCATTTTACCCATGATCCAAGAGGGTCAGTACATGACCACAGTGGACTTAAAGGATGCCTACCTTCACATTCCGATCCACAAGAATCATCATCAGTTCCTGAGGTTTGCCTTTCTAGACAGGCATTAGTTTGTAGCTCTTCCATTCGGGTTGGCTACAGCCCCAAGAATTTTTACAAAGGTTCTGGGCTCACTTCTGGCGGTTCTAAGACCGCGAGGCATAGCGGTGGCTCCTTACCTAGACGACATCCTGATACAGGCGTCAAGCTTTCAAATTGCCAAGTCTCATACAGAGATAGTTCTGGCATTTCTGAGGTCGCATGGGTGGAAAGTGAACGAAGAAAAGAGTTCTCTATCTCCTCTCACAAGGGTTTCCTTCCTAGGGACTCTGATAGATTCTATAGAAATGAAAATTTACCTGACGGAGTCCAGGTTATCAAAACTTCTAAATGCTTGCCGTGTTCTTCACTCCATTCCGCGCCCCACGGTGGCTCAGTGCATGGAAGTAATCGGCTTAATGGTAGCGGCGATGGACATAGTGCCATTTGCGCGCCTGCATCTCAGACCGCTGCAATTATGCATGCTCAGTCAGTGGAATGGGGATTACACAGATTTGTCCCCTCTACTAAATCTGGATCAGGAAACCAGAGATTCTCTTCTCTGGTGGTTATCTCGGGTCCATCTGTCCAAAGATATGACCTTTCGCAGGCCAGATTGGACCATTGTAACAACAGACGCCATCCTTCTAGGTTGGGGTGCAGTCTGGAACTCCCTGAAGGCTCAGGGTTCATGGACTCAGGAGGAGAAACTCCTCCCAATAAATATTCTGGAGTTAAGAGCAATATTCAATGCTCTTCTAGCTTGGCCTCAGTTAGCAACACTGAGGTTCATCAGATTTCAGTCGGACAACATCACGACTGTGGCTTACATCATCCATCAAGGGGGGACCAGGAGTTCCCTAGCGATGTCAGAAGTCTCCAAGATAATTCGCTGGGCAGAGACTCACTCTTGCCACCTATCAGCGATCCATATCCCAGGGGTAGAGAACTGGGAGGCAGATTTTCTAAGTCGTCAGACTTTTCATCCGGGGGAGTGGGAACTCCATCCGGAGGTGTTTGCTCAATTGGTTCTCCGTTGGGGCAAACCAGAACTGGATCTCATGGCGTCTCGCCAGAACGCCAAGCTTCCTTGTTACGGATCCAGGTCCAGGGACCCAGAAGCGGCACTGATAGATGCTCTAGCAGCGCCTTTGTTCTTCAACCTGGCCTATGTGTTTCCACCGTTTCCTCTGCTCCCTCGTCTGATTGCCAAAATCAAACAGGAGAGAGCATCGGTGATATTGATAGCGCCTGCGTGGCCACGCAGGACCTGGTATGCAGACCTAGTGGACATGTCATCCTTTCCACCATGGACTCTGCCTCTGAGACAAGACCTTCTAATACAAGGTCCTTTCAATCATCCGAATCTACTTTCTCTGAGACTGACTGCATGGAGATTGAACGCTTGATCCTATCAAAGCGTGGCTTCTCCGAGTCAGTAATTGATACCTTAATACAGGCACGAAAGCCTGTCACCAGCAAAATTTACCACAAGATTTGGCGTAAATATCTTCATTGGTGTGAATCCAAGAATTACTCATGGAGTAGGGTTAGGATTCCTAGGATATTGTCCTTCCTCCAAGAGGGTTTGGACAAAGGATTATCAGCTAGTTCTTTAAAGGGACAGATTTCTGCTCTGTCTATTCTTTTACACAAGCGTCTGGCAGAAGTTCCAGACGTTCAGGCATTTTGTCAGGCTTTAGTTAGAATTAAGCCTGTGTTTAAACCTGTTGCTCCCCCATGGAGCTTAAACTTGGTTCTTAAAGTTCTTCAAGGGGTTCCGTTTGAACCCCTTCATTCTATTGATATCAAACTTCTATCATGGAAAGTTCTTTTTCTGATGGCTATTTCCTCGGCTCGAAGAGTCTCGGAGTTATCTGCCTTACATTGTGATTCTCCTTATCTGATCTTTCATTCAGATAAAGTAGTTCTGCGTACAAAACCTGGGTTTTTACCTAAGGTGGTTTCAATCAAGAGATTGTTGTTCCATCATTATGCCCTAATCCTTCTTCAAAGAAGGAACGTCTTTTGCATAATCTAGACGTAGTCCGTGCATTGAAGTTTTACTTGCAGGCTACTAAAGATTTTCTCCAAACATCTCACCTGTTAGTTATTTACTCTGGACAGAGGAGAGGTCAAAAGGCCTCGGCAACCTCTCTTTCTTTTTGGCTTCGGAGTATAATCCGTTTAGCATATGAGACTGCTGGACAGCAGCCCCCTGAAAGAATTACAGCTCATTCTACTAGAGCTGTGGCTTCCACCTGGGCCTTTAAAAATGAGGCCTGGACAGGCCTCGGCAACCTCTCTTTCTTTTTGGCTTCGGAGTATAATCCGTTTAGCATATGAGACTGCTGGACAGCAGCCCCCTGGAAGAATTACAGCTCATTCTACTAGAGCTGTGGCTTCCACCTGGGCCTTTAAAAATGAGGCCTCTGTTGAACAGATTTGCAAGGCTGTGACTTGGTCTTCGCTTCATACCTTTTCAAAATTTTACAAATTTGATACTTTTGCTTCTTCGGAGGCTGTTTTTGGGAGAAAGGTTCTACAGGCAGTGATTCCTTCCGTTTAAGTTCCTGCCTTGTCCCTCCCATCATCCGTGTACTTAAGCTTTGGTATTGGTATCCCACAAGTAATGGATGATCCGTGGACTGGATACACTTAACAAGAGAAAACATAATTTATGCTTACCTGATAAATTTATTTCTCTTGTAGTGTATCCAGTCCACGGCCCGCCCTGTCCTTTTAAGGCAGATCTAAAATTTAAATTAAACTTCAGTCACCACTGCACCCTATGGTTTCTCCTTTCTCGGCTTGTTTCGGTCGAATGACTGGATATGGCAGTTAGGGGAGGAGCTATATAGCAGCTCTGCTGTGGGTGATCCTCTTGCAACTTCCTGTTGGGAAGGAGAATATCCCACAAGTAATGGATGATCCGTGGACTGGATACACTACAAGAGAAATAAATTTATCAGGTAAGCATAAATTATGTTTTTGTGCTCTCTCCCCTCTCTTTTGCTCTCTCTCTCCCCCCTCTCTTTTGCTCTCTCTCTCCCCCCCTCTCTTTTGCTCTCTCCACCCTCTCTTTTGCTCTCTCTCTCTCCCCCTCTCTTTTGCTCTCTCTCCCCCCTCTCTTTTGCTTTCTCTCCCCCTTTCTTTTGCTCTCTCACCCCTCTCTTTTGCTCTCTCTCCCCCTCTCTTTTGCCCTCTCTCCCCCTCTCCTGCTCTCTCTCTCCCCCCTCTCTTTTGCTCTCTCTCTCAACCCTCTCTTTTGCTCTCTCTCTCAACCCTCTCTTGCTTTCTCTCTTCCCCCTCTATTTTGCGCTCTATCCCGTCTCTTTTGCACTCTCTCTCCACCTCTCATTTGCTCTCTTTCTCCCCCTCTCCTTTGCTCTCTCTCTCTCCCTCTCTTTTGCTCTCTCTCTCCCCCTTCTGTTTTGCACTCTCCCCCCTCTCTTTTGCTCTCTCTCTCCTATTTTTTGCTCTCTCTCTCCTATTTTTTGCTCTCTCTCCCCTTCTCTTTTGCTCTCTCCCACCTCTCTTTTGCTCTATCTCCCCCTCTCTTTTGCTCTCTCTCCCCCTCTCTTTTGCTCCTTCTCCCCCTCTTTTTTGCTCTCTCTCCCCCTTTCTTTTTAGCTCTCTCTCCTCTCTTTTGCTCTCTCTCTCTCCCCCCTCTCTTTTGCACTCTCTCTCTCCCCTTCTCTTTTGCCCGCTTTCTCTCTCACCCTCTCTTTTGCTTGCTCTCTCTCTCCCCCCTCTCTTTTGCTCTCTCTCCCTCCCTCTATTTTAGTCTCTCTCCCCCCTCTCTTTTGCTCTCTCCTCCTCTGTTTTGCACTCTCTCCCCTCTCTTTTGCTCTCTCTCTCCCCCTCTCTTTTTTGCTCTCTCCCCCTTTCTTTTTTGTTCTCTCTCTCCCCCTATCTTTTGCTCTTTCTCTCTCTCCCTCTCTCTTTTGCTCTTTCCCCTCTCTCTCCCCCTCTTTTTTGCTCTCTCTCTCTACCCCCTCGCTGTTGATATTTCTCCCCCCTCTCTTTTGATCTCTCTCTCACTCCTCTCTTTTGCTCTATCTCCCCTCTCTTTTGCTCTCTCTGTCTCCCCCTCTCTTTTGCTCTCTCTCCCATCTCTTTTGCTCTCTCTCTCCCCCTCTTTTGCACTCTCTCTCCTCCTCTTTTTGCTCTCTCTCCCCCTCTCTTTTGCTCTCTCCCTCCCCTGTATTTTGCTCTCTCTCACCCATCTTTTTTGCTCTCTCTTACTCTTCTCTTTTACTCTCTCTCACCACTCTCTTTTGCTCTCTCACTCCTCTCTTTTGCTCTCCCTCCCCCTCTTTTGCTCTATATCTCCCTTCTTGTGCTGCTCTCTCTCTCATGCAGACACTCACAGACATCCACAGCAGCTCCCACCTGGCCCGCCCCGTCACACTCAGACTCCACCCCTTCACACCCATCACCGCCCCTTCATGATGCAGCTCCACCCCTTCACGGCCAGTCGGCTCTGCCCCTTCACGGATTAGGTGCCAGCAGCCAGCCCAGGTCAGTTTATTGAAGGCCAGGTGTGTTTGTCCTCGTGCAGTCTCTACTGCGCATGACAGCTTCAGACAAACACACTTGGCCTTTTATATTATAGGATAAATATATATATATATATATATATATATATATATATATATATATATATATATATATATATATATATATATATATATATACAAAGTATAGTTAACAATTAGATATACACTCCATATTCATAGTAAACAACTACCAGGACTCTTCTTAAAGTAAATCCAGACAGTTTTTCATTGATAAGACACTAAGTAGAGAATTTCAGTAGCAGTTCTAGAAGGGTCCTTGGGGGTGATATGCACCCCTATTCATTATTTTACACCACCAAAGGCAGTGTCATTTTATATGACTCATGGTCTATACAGATTCAGGAGGAAGGTAAATAACAGTTGAAACAGGTAGTAGGAATTAAGGTTCCTGCTACTACCACCTGCACTGCAAATATTGTACCCTTAAATAACCATGATCACAACTATTTACTGGGCCATTAAATACAAGTGAATCTATTTAGCTAACTTTGCCTTTCTATGGAAGTACACAAGACATTTTGCAGATGTAACATAATTCAGTTACTATATCTTGTGATTTGCCTATATCCTCTCAAATTCCATACTTCATTGACCTGGTGTAAAGTCAAAACACTAGCAACAAAGAATGTTTAAATTAACTGTGTTTGGGGGGGTACAATATAAATTCGCCACATTGAGTTAACAGAGTGTTGTTGCTGTTGTTTATTCCCACAAACCAACCACTACCACAGAAAATGTAACTGCAACCCACCCAATTAGTAATACCAGCGCACACATTACAAGTAAGGTGCAATGCGAACCTAAATATATAAGCATATACATATATATATTTACAGGGCACACAGCTCCCCAATGTAGAGGGACGTTTAACCCCTAAAAACTGCTTCATGTAGTTGTTTTGTATTTTTTTTTTTTTTTAAAAAAGCTACATTTTTAAAATAAAAAACTGCAATACTCTTAAATCTGGGACAATTGGGGAACCTTTGGAAAATTAACCAGAGATCTGATGATCTCTGGTTTTATTTTCTGTGATGGCTGGTTATTTATTGCACGCCCGTAACTATACGAATGTACCCGTTTACAGGGCACAATAAATTAGACTTCCACTTGTAATCTAGCCCTATATATCTAAAACATTTGACAACATCAGACAGAGCATAATTTCTTTTTTGAAACAGTATAACAGTGATGGGTCTTAATAATTCGTTCAAATCTATCTATAATTTCTATCCTCTTCAGCTACTGGAAACATGTTTTATGTGATTGAATAAGGGTCTCTTGGGTGTTGGTGAAACATAATTGGTAGTAAATGTCCTCTTGTAATGGGGAATTTGAACTGGAGCAGATTGTAGTTAGGGTTCATAGAGGAGTTGTACTATTGGTACCATAGGAAGTAACGGGTTGATTGTAAATTAGGGTTTAATCTGCTGGGGGAGTGTAGGTAAAGATTATTGTGTTGTGGGTCTTAAGGTAAGATTTTATTAGATGCAGGAGGACTAGGAAATCAGATGGTCCTATATATATATGTTTGCATTACACTGGTACTTTTATAATACTATAATACAGGTTACAGTGCTTATTGTACCTGGCGACACATAGTTCATAAAAGATAGCCATTACAACAAGCAACTCACTGCTGTTCTTGAAGAGAAAGTGCTCATTTTGATTGTACCAGTCAGCTTCTAAACTTGCCTTGTGTTTTGTATTTATATGTCTGGCATATTAACTGCTTTCTTTGAATTTGTTCTACTTAAGTTTATATAATTTGGTTCCAGTCCAGGTGAGATAACTTGGACAGATTTGTTCAATTCAGACCAAGACAATGCTCCATAAATTTAATACAATTTTATCAGTGACATGCTTTGGATATAATGCAACAACCTTTCTTTTCTTTTGTCTGTTTTTGAAATTTGCTTTACATGAAGACAAAAGTGGAAGATTTACTTTCTATCCCCAAAATTTTTTTTTTTCTAATCTTTTAAATGTTTTTTATCCTTATTATGATTTAAAAATAATATCAAAGGTCATTATGTTGACAATATAAATGTTTTCTTGTCGATTTTTAAATAAAGAACTAATATGTTTATTATTAACATCTTTCTTTCCTTCCATTATTTCTGCTTAAAAAAATATCTGGATAGTATTTAGATTTAAAGATAGTTCAATCACAACTTTAGCCCATAAATTTGCCACTGCACCATCTGTTTTGGTACAGTATAACCGGTTTTCTTGGGTAGCACCTGCTCCCTGCTTGAAGAAAAATCTGTAGTGGTATTCACATGAAAAATAATTTTCTATTTACATTCAAACCTTTGGTAAGCATAATACTTCATGGCCCCACAGTCTTTCATTTTTTTATGAAATTAAACACTACAGGTGCATGTGTCGTGTCCTCATACTGTCTCTCCTACATGCATTGCTCATATATTAAAAGTAAAGAACAAACTTTTCACCCAGTTCTTACAATTTATAATCTGACCAAGGCGCACTTATTTTTAGAATGGCAAGAAAATATATGTTCAGTTATTGTGCTCATTGAAAACAGCTGTACTATCTCTTGCCATGATTAGCGATGGAGAATCTTTGAAGCTGACTTGCTTTCATTTATTGTTGAGAAAGTAACTTAGAGTAACAAAAGTAAAAAATCAAAACATAAGGTAGGTCTACCGTTTTCTTTTTATGTCAAAGGAATGCTTGAACATAATAAAAACTGAAAAAGCTATAGAGTCTTCACTCTATTTACCCATTTGTACTAAAATCCTCCAGTATTCTTTGACTTAGAAAAAACTGAGATATGCATTTTCAACTCTTTGTTAAAATTGACTAGCTATATATAATATTGTACCGTTTTCTGAAAAACACTATAGTAGTATTTATATAGCATGTCAGTTTAACGGTGCTCTACATATCCAACAAATATGATGAGTCTCCTAGGTGCACCATGGAAGAGATTTATGTCTTAATGCTCAAAGGCACAGGAAATACATTACTACATCTAAAAAGGGGCTTTTGTTTTTTTTTGCGCTTAAAATTTAATTTTATTGTTTCAGCTAAGGAATTTTTCAAATTAGCTAATGAGTCTTAAAGGACATTAAACATTAAATAAATGCTAGATAGAATGATGCATTTAAAGAAAAGATTAGTCTGAGAACAACATGTAGATGTATTTTTTAAAGTTTCATTAGCTGTTTAAAAATTGACAAAATAAGTGTAAAGTATAAGTGTCTATAAAATAATGGGAGATGCCATGTTTTCTGCTATGGCCAACAATAGACAGTTATAAATAGGTAACTTCTATAAATAGGTCACTAGAGTGGGCAGCCAACGGCTAGCTAGAATCTAACTGTGTCCATTTCTAAGAGGAACTGAAAAGCTCACAATTTCAGAATGGAATTAAAGAAAACAAAATTTATGCTTACCTGATAAATGTATTTCTTTTTTGACACGATGAGTCCACGGATCATCTTAATTACTAATGGGATATTCACCTCCTGGTCAGCAGGAGGCGGAAAAAAGAGCACCACAGCAAAGCTGTTAAATAGCTCCTCCCTTCCCTCTCACTCAAGTCATTTGACTGAAGTTAAGGATAGAAATGAAAAACCAAGGTGAAGAGGTGTCTGAAGTTTATAATAACCAACAACCTGTCTTTCAAAAGCAAGGCGGGCCGTGGACTCATCGTGTCAAAAAAGAAATACATTTATCAGGTAAGCATAAATTTTGTTTTCTTTTTAATGACACAATGAGTCCACGGATCATCTTAATTACAAATGGGATTCAATACCCAAGCTAGAGTACACAGATGATACGGGAGGGACAAGACAGGGAACCTAAATGGAAGACACCACTGCTTGAAAAACCTTTCTCCCCAAAAAACAGCCTCAGCCGAACAAAAGCATCAAAATTTATAGATCTCTGAAAAAGTGTGAAGAGAGGACCAAATTGCATCCTTGCAAATCTGCTCTACAGAAGTTTCATACTAAAATGCTCACGAGGAAGCAACGTCCCTAGTGGAATGAACCCCAACTTTCTGAGGAAGGTGCTGTCCAGCAGTCTCATATGAAAAATAAAAGACTGCTGAAAATCCGTAGTCGCCTATAGGTAAAACTTTAAAGCATGGACCACGTCCAAATTGTGCAAAAAACGTTCCTTCTGAGAAGAAGGATTAGGACACAAGGAAGGAATAACATTCTCCTTTTTCCGATCAGAAACAACCTTAGGAAGAAATCCTAATTTAGTACTTAAAACTACTTTATCAGAAAGAAAATAAGGTAAGGGGACTTATACTGTAATGCCGAGAGCTCTGGCGAACAGAGGAAATAGCAAAAAGAAATAAACTTTCCAAGATAACCGTTTAATATCTAAGGAATGCATAGGCTCAAATGGAGCCCCTTGAAGAATTTTAAGAACCAAATTCAAACTCTAAGGAGAAGTAATTGGTCAGAACACAGGTCTGGTCCTGATCAAGGCCTGACCAAATGAATGTACGTCTGGGAAAACGACTGACGAACCTGTAACAAAATAGACAAGGCCGCTATGTCTTTCAGAAAATTCTAGGAATCCGATCCCTACTCCTTTTAAGAGTATCCTTAGGATTCGTACTAGAATAAATATTTGTGCTATAACATATGGGAAAGGTTTTCCTAGACACAGGCTTACGAGCCTGATTCATAGTATCAATGACCAATTCCTAATCCACTCTTGGATAAAATAAAGCTTCCACTAGATAGCTTCAGGGAAAAAAATTTGGATAAAAGAAAGGTCCTTGACGTAGAAGGTCCTTCCTCCACAGACACTCCCAGCTGGAAGATGTGACATGTCCCCCAGGACTGCATACCAATTCTGCGGACCATGCCTGTGAAAAGAAGATCACTAACGTCCGATCATTGACCTTAATCCAAACCTCAGGAACTTGACATTCTGTCGAAAAATCCTGAAATTCAAAAGCAACTGACTCCATTGAGGATCAGGCTGGAAGGCACTCCCGGCCGAAGTTCCCACTCCCCTGGGAAAAAAATCTACCCACTTAAGAAGATCGCCTCTCAGAAGACCTTTCTGTGAAGTGGGTCGTCGACAGACAGTAATTGTGGGTCTCAGACCACTGAACTATCCTGGCTACCTCTGTCATAGCCAAGAATACTTCAAGCACCTCCAGAGATGAAGTAAGAATTAATCCGAAAACAGTAAAAAACAATGTTAAATATATGTCTTAAGCAGATGGGAATGCTGCATACCTAAAATAACATTCTTTCCCCACAAAACAGTTAAAGATAAATAAAACAAAAAACTGAGGTGGCGCAAAAATGGATGCTGATTCCCAATGAATTCCCAGTGAATTAAAAGGTGTGTATACACCTAATATATATGAACCTGTATTGTTATTGCAAATACATAAAAGTGTGAATTAATATGTCACAATAATAGGAGGTGGGTACAATGCTATAATAATACTATAATAATACACAGAACTAGGTAAAAGCATCTATTAGGTAAAATATTTATTTAATGTAATACAGTATAATACATAGAGCGAATATGACGCATAAAATAACTAGTACCACTTTATGACACCGATGTCTATAATACAATATGTACTATATACTGGCCAAAATACAAAAAATATATATAAAAAACTTAAAAACAATCAGTTCTGTGACCGATTAAAAATAATTGTTGAATATGTACCCTTTCTGAAATTTAGATACATATGTACTAATAATAAGTGAACTCCACTGATGGGTGTATCCAATTCTGATATAATATATCGGATATAGCAGTCTTCGGATGATGGGATTACTAGAAAATGTATCTTAATGTTCATCAAATGTTGTTTTGTAATTAAGTTATTAAGTAAATTTGGCATATATATCCATTAGAGCTGAATTCAGCTGTTATTTTCTGTTTAGCAAAGATAATCTTCGACCAATTGGCCCAAATGATCTACCTGAGTTGTTGTTCCGCGTTGGATACTCACAGTGCACTGTGGAGGTATGTCGGAGTTGTCTCTGATTCCTTGAAACATATCCCGCTAAGATGTGCCGATATTAGCCTCTGATAAGCTGTTGTCTGTAACTCCTTTGCTTCTGTTATCTGTGATAATGATCAGATGGAGATCCTGGTAAAGTGCTTTCTCCAGTTTAACCTTGGAGCGCTCGACATTCAGTCTCCGGTTCTGTAATGGAGTGCTATTTTTTTCAACCTCCGGTATCCACGAGCAGTATTTCACTTTGCTCTCCTTGTAATCCAATGATCGGTCAATTAGTCTGTCAGGTTCTACGCGTTTCGGCTGGGAAGCCTTTTTTCAAGATGCAGTAAGAATTAACTAAAACCTGATAAACCCGGCCGAAGCTAACTGTGAGACCAGGCTAGGAGAGGATAGAAAGATTACTCTTGTTTATAAAATGATTATTGGAAGAACAAACTCCACTTGAGTCCATGTTCCCTGCTCCTAAAGAGCCCCAAACTGTTCCCCAGCCCAAAGGCTGGCTATCTGTTGTCACATATACCCAGAGAACTTCGAAAGCAGGTTCCCTGGGAGCAAAAATCCAGAGACAACCACCAAAGTATTCTTAACTACTGAGAACTGAGGTGGAATGGCCAACTGGAAGTTCATTGCCGCTACCATCCCCAAGTACCTCCCACCACAAAGTCACTGATGGGACAGATGTGCTAGGCAAGAATCAAAAAATTCTTGAATTCCTGACTACTGTCAGCTTCATTGATGAGGAGACTAATATAGTTCTCCAAGCAAACTACCCTTGCAGTTGAAATTAAGTAACTTTTTTCCAAAGAAACCTTCCATCCAGGAAACCGCAGGAAAGTTCACGTAATCTTACTCATTGAAATGAAGGTGTCTGAACCATAATGTCAACACTGCAATATTCTGCAATCGGAAAACCACCAACAGAGATCCCAGAACCCTCTGAGAAAATTCCGAAAACTGAGGCCAGTCCGGAAAAGGTCACGAATTGGAATGTTTGTCTGGAAAAAACAAACCTTAGAAATTTGAGATAGTCCTTGTTGATGGGAACATGCATTTAGTATGCATCCTTCAAATCCCCCGTGGTCTAAATTGACCCTCTTGGACCACATAAAGAATGAAAAGATAGTTTCCATATTGAAATATGGCCCTCTGAGAACCCTGTATGGATTCTAAAATAGGACTCAATATTCCCTCCTTTGGGAACTGTGGACAGATAGGAATAGCGTCCCCGACTTCATTCCTGCCTTGGACCAGGAGCTGTCACTCCCAGGTCAGAGAGGATCCATATACAGTGTAAGAGCGCCTCTCCCTTTGACTGGACTGCCAATAATTTTGAAAGCAGGAACCTGCCCCTGGGAGGAAAATCTTGAACTCCAACTTGTATCCCTGGGACCCAATGTACCCCCAGGGATCATGATCACAAACCCATGTCTGATTGAAAAAAGAAAACCTGTCCACTTACAGATCAGGTACATGTCCCTCATGCTGTCTTTGATTCAACAGCTGGCGTTTTTGACTGTTTTCCCTTAATCTAAGCCTGATAGGGTCTCCAGGAATGCTTAAACTGCTTCTGTTTAGGAGAAGGAGTGGAAGGATGTCCCTAGAAATCTTGAAAGGAACAAAATTATCTCTGATGTCCTTTTCACTATTTTTCTTAACCTGTAGATGAAACATCCACAGACCAAGATATTGCCATAGTGCTCTATGGCCCAATATGGAAAAGCCTGAATCAGAAACCTCTGTCTTAAAGGAGACTACTTACTTAGAGACCCTAATCCTATCCCTGCGAGAGGGGAGTCTGACCAATAGAAACAGAAAACGCATCAAACTAGTACGCCGTTGTACTGGAAACAGTAGCCATACCAACCAACAGGTTGACAATGTAAACCCTCTAACTTCTATTCATAGGGTCCTTCTCCTGCATAGGGTTCTTAAGGAACTACTATCCTCCATGCAAATAGTATCTCCCTTGGCTAGCATGGAAATTCTCATCCACCCTGTATCGTCTTCTTTTTAAGGGTAGGAGAAAAAAAGGGATACTCCTATGCCTTAGCAAATATCTTTATAGCCCTATCTGGTACAGGAAATACTTCCACCATGAAGGGCACATCACAATATTAGTATAACCTGCTGGGCTCTCTCGGCTAGACTATGCTGGTAGTGACGGAGTCACCCAGGATAGCTAAAACCTCCTTCAGTAGCAAATGCAGGTATTGAAGCTAAAACAGAAGGAAAAAGGACTCAGGATCAGATAAGGGTATTATCCCATCTGAGTCTGAGAAGTCCTTATCAGATACTCTAGAAGTATCTTCCTCCTCCAGTTACATGAAGGAAACATACGTAATCAACCATACTACGATGAGTGAATATGATCTCTAGCACTTTTCCGTACAGCAAGGGAAAAAACAAACTATGTATTAAATTTAAGGTAACTCCAGATGGAGTGAGAAAAGAACCGTAGGGCACTGCATGTGGGCTATACATTTTTTGGGACACCTTAAGGAAAGTTTGCGGCATATCTTGATCATTGTGAATAGGCTCTTAAGCAGCATGCACCTTAGGAGGAGTAGGTTCAGTACAAGGCTATCTTTATTAATTTAACATCTCTCAATAAATGAGAAATAAAGACAGATTGGCAATGCTAGAAAGGCATCCAAACCAAAAACAAGAGACCCCTTGCAGGGACTCTTAGTCCATCTTGAGACTCAAGGGATGAAATAAACAAATAGACGGCTGTAATTTTTTAATAAAAATTAACACATAACAAAACGTTATTGTCTCTTTAAATTTAAAAATAACTTTATATATATATATATATATATATATATATATATATATATATATATATATATATATATATATATATATATATATTATAGATTGCGGAAAAGAGATAAATTAGCACACAAATAACCTCTCTACACCTCAGCTAATCCTGCTGAGGTGCCTATCATCATCATCCATCAGAGTCCATACAATCAACACCTTGTATCAGCTTAACCTTGTACAAAAAACAGATCTGGAGCGCAGCTGCAGCACTATCCAGACCCACACAGGTAAAAACACCAAAGACTTTGCTAGAAAAAATACAACTTCTACTTTCCGATATCGGAACTGCAGTAGAGAGTCTAACCCGGCCTGAAACATAGCTCCACCCCTCGTGGGCGTGATAACACTCAGGTTCCAGGTCCCATTAAAGTAACATCTAGCTATAGCCAATTGTGCAGTACAAAAGGGCACTAAACATAGCCCCGCCCTTCACGGGTGTTACCACAACGATCTCCCGGTCGCCATTATTATGTTTAGAAAATAGGCCACCGGGAGCTAACTGAACCATTCTCTGTAAACCTGGGGGCAATTTGTGACACAGATATTATATAGTACACTCCTGTGACCCAACCAAACACCTCTCCTGAGTCCCTCTTTATCTGACTCGGCCCAAGTGAATAAAGTCCCCAGAGAAGCAACTTCTAGTCCTTCAGCCCCAGTGCCTGCTCACCATGTGCTGTCACAGAATCCCCTTCCTTTATCTTTATAGGAATTATGTCCCAATAAAGTCCTTCATCTGAGATTTCCATCAGACCCAGAAAAAAAGTCACTTACCTTTAAATTCTGCCCGACAGCAGGGCAGCTCACCAGGATTGAGAGGTCCTCTCCCTCACATAGTCCTGTGGAAAAGAATAAAGCCTGAGTCATCTTACTTAGGCTATTAGGGTAGCATAAATATATGGGAGACGCAGTGAGAATTATGTCCCACAAGTTCCCATTGCTCTAAAGCCACCACTGCTCTACTGAAGAGACTGATATGGACTGCGGCTACACCCTAGGACAAAGCAGCACAATCTTGCACTACTTTAAAAAACAGAATTTATGCTTACCTGATAAATTACTTTCTCCAACGGTGTGTCCGGTCCACGGCGTAATCCATTACTTGTGGGAAATATTCTCCCCCACAGGGAAAGGCAAGGAGAGCACACAGAGCTGTCCATATAGCTCCCCCTCTGGCTCCGCCCCCCAGTCATTCGACCGACGGTTAGGAGAAAAAGGAGAAACTATAGGGTGCCGTGGTGACTGTAGTGTATAAAAAAAAAAATTCAACCTGATTAGGAAAACCAGGGCGGGCCGTGGACCGGACACACCGTTGGAGAAAGTAATTTATCAGGTAAGCATAAATTCTGTTTTCTCCAACATTGGTGTGTCCAGTCCACGGCGTCATCCATTACTTGTGGGAACCAATACCAAAGCTTTAGGACACGGATGAAGGGAGGGAGCAAATCAGGTTACCTAAATGGAAGGCACCACGGCTTGCAAAACCTTTCTCCCAAAAATAGCCTCCGAAGAAGCATAAGTATCAAATTTGTAGAATTTGGCAAAAGTGTGCAGAGAAGACCAAGTCGCTGCCTTACATATCTGATCAACAGAAGCCTCGTTCTTGTAGGCCCATGTGGAAGCCACAGCCCTGGTAGAGTGAGCTGTGAAACGGTAAGGAGGCTGCCGTCCGGCAGTCTCATAAGCCAATCGGATAATGCTTTTCAGCCAGAAAGAGAGAGAGGTAGCAGTAGCTTTGTGACCTCTCCTCTTACCAGAGTAAACAACAAAAAAAGATGAGGTTTGTCTAAAATCTTTTGTTGCTTCTAAATAGAACTTTAAAGCACGAACAACATCTAAATTGTGTAATAAACGTTCCTTCTTTGAAACTGGATTTGGACACAGAGAAGGAACAACTATTTCCTGGTTAATATTCTTGTTGGAAACAACTTTTGGAAGAAAACCAGGCTTAGTACGCAAAACAACCTTATCTGAATGGAAAACCAGATAGGGTGGATTACACTGCAAAGCAGATAATTCAGAAACTCTTCTAGCAGAAGAAATAGCAACCAAAAACAGAACTTTCCAAGATAATAACTTAATATCTATGGAATGTAAAGGTTCAAACGGAACCCCTTGAAGAACTGAAAGAACTAAATTTAGACTCCAAGGAGGAGTCATGGGTCTGTAAACAGGCTTGATTCTAACCAAAGCCTGAACAAAAGCTTGTACATCTGGCACAGCTGCCAATCGTTTGTGTAACAAGACAGATAAAGCAGAAATCTGTCCTTTTAGAGAACTAGCTGACAACCCTTTATCCAAACCTTCTTGGAGAAAGGAGAGAATCTTTGGAATTTTAATCTTACTCCAGGAGAATCCCTTGGATTCACACCAACAGATATATTTTTTCCATATTTTATGGTAAATCCTTCTAGTCACAGGTTTTCTGGCTTGGACCAGAGTATCTATCACAGAATTTGAAAACCCACGCTTGGATAAAATCAAGCATTCAATTTCCAAGCAGTCAGCTGCAGAGAAACTAGATTTGGATGTTCGAATGGACCTTGTACTAGAAGATCCTGTCTCAAAGGTAGCTTCCATGGTGGAGCCGATTACATATTCACCAGGTCTGCATACCAAGTCCTGCGTGGCCACGCAGGAGCTATCAGAATCACTGAGGCCTTCTCCTGTTTGATCCTGGCTATGAGCCTGGGAAGGAGAGGAAACGGTGGAAACACATACGCTAGGTTGAACGACCAAAGCGCCACTAATGCATCCACTAGAATCGCCTTGGGATCCCTGGATCTGGACCCGTAGCAAGGAATCTTGAATTTCTGACGGGACGCCATTAGATTCATGTCTGGAATGCCCCATAATTGGGTTAACTGAGCAAAGACCTCCGGGTGGAGTTCCCACTCCCCCGGATGGAAAGTCTGACGACTGAAATAGTCCGCCTCCCAGTTGTCTACTCATGGGATGTGAATAGCAGATAGATCGCAGGAGTGATTCTCTGCCCATTGGATGATCTTGGTTACTTCCTTCATCGCTAGGGAATTCTTTGTTCCCCCCTGATGATTGATGTACGCAACAGTCGTTATGTTGTCCGACTGAAATCTTATGAACCTGGCTTCCTCTAGCTGAGGCCAAGCCAGGAGCGCATTGAATATTGCTCTTAGTTCCAAAATGTTTATCGGGAGAAGCAACTCTTCCCGAGACCATAGACCCTGAGCTTTCAGGGAGTCCCAGACCGCACCCCAGCCTAAGAGACTGGCGTCGGTTGTGACAATGACCCACTTTGGTCTGCGGAAACTCATTCCCTGAGACAGGTGATCCTGGGTCAACCACCAGAGAAGTGAGTCCCTGGTTACCTGGTCTACTTGAATTTGGGGAGACAAATCTGTATAGTCCCCATTCCACTGATTGAGCATGCACAGCTGTAATGGTCTTAGATGAATTTGAGCAAAAGGAACCACGTCCATTGCTGCGACCATTAGTCCTATTACTTCCATGCACTGAGCTATGGAGGGTTGAGGAATAGAATGAAGAACTCGACAAGCGTTTAGAAGCTTTAACTTTCTGACTTCTGTCAGGAAGATCTTCATTTCCACAGAATCTATTATTGTTCCCAGAAAAGGAACCCTTGTGGACGGTGACAGTGAACTCTTTTCTATGTTCACCTTCCACCCGTGAGATCTGAGAAAAGCCAACACAATGTCCGTGTGGGCCCTTGCTTTGGAAAGAGACGACGCTTGGATTAGGATGTCGTCTAGATAAGGTGCTACAGCAATGCCCCTCAGCCTTAGGACCGCTAGAAGGGACCCTAGCACCTTTGTGAAAATTCTGGGAGCGGTGGCTAAACCGAATGGAAGAGCCACGAACTGGTAATGTTTGTCCAGAAAAGCGAACCTCAGGAACTGATGATGAGTTTTGTGGATTGGGATATGCAGATATGCATCCTTTAGATCCATGGTTGTCAAATATTGACCCTGCTGGATTGTCGGCAAGATTGTCCGAATGGTTTCCATTTTGAAGGATGGGACTCTGAGGAACTTGTTTAATATCTTTAAATCCAGAATTGGCCTGAAAGTTCCCTCTTTTTTGGGAACCACAAACAGGTTTGAGTAAAAACCTAGACCTTGTTCCCCGGAGGGGACTGGGTTTATCACACCCATCTTTGATAGGTCTCTTACACAATGTAAGAATGCCTGTTTCTTTATCTGGTCTGAAGATAAGCGAGACAGGTGGAATCTTCCCTTTGGAGGAAGTCCCTTGAAGTCTAGTAGGTATCCCTTGGAGACTATCTCTAGTACCCAGGGATCCAGAACATCTCTTGCCCAAGCCTGAGCGAAGAGAGATAGTCTGCCCCCTACCAGATCCGGTCCCGGATCGGGGGCTACCCCTTCATGCTGTCTTGGTAGCAGCAGCAGGTTTCTTGGTCTGTTTACCCTTATTCCAGCCATGCATGGGTTTCCAAGCGGGTTTGGGCTGGGCCGCGTTACCTTCTTGTCTAGCGGCAGTGGAGTTATTAGCCGGTCCGTTCCTGAAATTGCGAAAGGAACGAAAATTAGACTTGTTCTTAGCCTTAAAAGGCCTATCCTGTGGGAGGGCATGGCCCTTACCCCCAGTGATGTCTGAAATAATTTCCTTCAATTCCGGCCCAAAAAGGGTCTTACCCTTGAAAGGAATATTAAGTAACTTAGTCTTGGACGACACATCTGCCGACCAGGATTTTAGCCAAAGCGCCCTCCGCGCTACTATAGCAAAACCTGAGTTTTTCGCCGCCAATTTCGTTATTTAAAAGCGGCATCCAATATAAAGGAATTAGCTAACTTTAATGCATGAATTCTGTCCATGACTTCTTCATAGGAAGTCTCTTTCTGGAGCGACCTTTCTAGTTCCTCGAACCAAAAGGACGCCGCTGAAGTGACAGTAATAACACACGTAGCTGGTTGAAGGATGAACCCTTGCTGAACAAAAATCTTTTTAAGCAATCCTTCCAATTTTTTATCCATAGGATCTTTGAAAGCGCAGCTGTCCTCTATAGGAATAGTTGTGCGCTTTGCTAGTGTTGAAACAGCTCCCTCAACCTTCGGGACCGTCTGCCATGCGTCCCTTCTAGGGTCTATTATGGGAAACATTTTCTTAAATATAGGAGGTGGGGCAAAGGGTACACCTGGCTTCTCCCACTCCTTATCCACTATGCTCGCTACCCTCTTGGGTATAGGAAAAGCATCGTCGTGCACTGGGACCTCTAAAAATTTGTCCAATTTGCACAACTTCTCTGGTACTACCATAGAATCACAGTCATCCAGAGTAGCTAATACCTCCTTAAGCAAAGCGCGGAGATGTTCTAGCTTAAACTTAAATGCTACTATATCAGGTTCTGCCTGTTGAGAAATTTTTCCTGAGTCTGAAATTTCACCCTCAGACAGCCCTTCCCTCACAGCCAATTCTGATTGATGTGAGGGTAAAATAGATAAGGCATCGTCAGCGTCTGATTGTTCATCCTTTTTATCTGTATTTAAAACTGAACAATCACGCTTTCTCTGAAATGCTGGCAGTTTGGATAAAAGATTTGCTATAGAATTATCCACTACTGCTGTCATTGTTGCATAGAAATAAGCACTGGCGCGCTAGGTGTCGCCTGCGCGGGCAAAGCTGGTGTAGACACAGAAGGAGAGGATGTAGAACTATCCCCACTACCTTCATTAGATAAATCATCTTGGGCAACATTATGAAATGTAACAGAGCTGTCCTTATTTTGTTTGGACGCTATGGCACAATCATCACAAACACTCGAAGGGGGAACCACATTTGTCTCTACACACACAGAACATAGGTTATCTGATGGCCCAGACATGTTAAACAGATTTAGGCAGGCAAACAATGCAATAAAAACAATTTTAAACAAAAACGTTACTGTCTCTTTAAATAATAAAATGACACACTTTATTTCTGAATGTTCAAAAAACTATGAAGGCAATATCCGATTTTTATGAAATTTGGACCCCAGTGTATTAATGCTTATAAAGTATTGCACAGCAAATATGGAGACTCTAGCTCTTAAAACAAGCAAACTGGAGCTAATTGTTGGATTTAACCGTTTTTATATACCACAATCCCTGCTACAGCATTGCTGTAGCTTTTACCTTCCTTAGGGGTCAACCATCCAGAGAAATAAGCCTTCTGGAGTCACTTTCTGAGCCACAGGACCCTCTCACATGAGACTGCATGCACTGCCTTGAAAATCAACTGCGCAGCTGAAGCGCCAAAAAGAGGCCTCCTCCCTCAGTACACTAGAGTGAAGGGGCCTTCCTGACTAGATTTAGGTGTCTAAAACAAGCCAGATCAATAAAAAAACGTCCCCAAGTGTATATGAGCTCATAAAACATTTCATATGCCATGATATTGCAATAAAAAACCAATCGATTTGGCCCCTAACAGTGTCTACCAGCATAAAATTAAAAAAGGGGAAGCCTGTTATCTTTTTTGCTGAGGTGAAAGAAAAATGGCTTACCGTTTTCCCTGAGGGGAAAAATGACTCTCATCTAGCATTAGCCTGTGTTGTTAGAAGGAGACTAGTCATAACTGAAGCAGATGAGTCTGCAAACTGTTACCCCCAACTGAAGTTCTCTAGTTTCAACAGTCCTGCGTGGTAACAGCAATGGATTTTAGTTACTTGTGCTAAAATCATAGCCCTCTTAAACAGAAATCTTCATCACTTTTCTGTTGTAGACTAAATAGTACAAGCCAGCACTATTTTAAAATAACAAACTCTTGATAGAAGAAATAAAAAACTACAACTAACACCACAAACTCCTTGCCATCCCCGTGGAGATGCTACTTGTTCAGAGCGGCAAGGAGAATGACTGGGGGGCGGAGCCAGAGGGGGAGCTATATGGACAGCTCTTGCTGTGTGCTCTCCTTGCCTTTCCCTGTGGGGGAGAATATTTCCCACAAGTAATGGATGACGCCGTGGACCGGACACACCAATGTTGGAGAAATAATAAACTCTTGATTCAAGAATCTAATCTAGCACCTCACTTTACCACATCCTATCACTAATGTAGGCAAAGAGAATGACTGGGGTGGGAGGGAAGGGAGGAGCTATTTCACAATTAAGATGATCCATGGACTTGTGTCATTAAAAAGGAAAAGGGAACAAAATAAAAAAATTAATGTATTGTATATTGCAGAGTTTTATTTAAGTATACTATTTATCATTTTAAATTACCATCTCAAAGTGTTTAATGTCCCTTTAATACTGCAGCATATGATTCTTGCTAGTTTTAATTCAAGGTTAAATAGCTATTTTTATTTTTCATGCAAAAAATGTTAACAGTGTTTTTTTTAAAAAATGCAACAGAAACTTTGTTCTCTCATCAGTGGAATTTTTTTATCAAACATTATTTTTCTTCTTTTCTTTTTTTTCTTTTTCTTTTTTAACTACTAATGTAACCACAAAAAAAAAAGTTGTGGGGGTGAGGGCATTGTAAAACTGTCTACAAACATTTTTGGATAGGTCATTAGTGGTTGCAGGGACCATTCATATTCTTCTTCTGCACCTGTATCTCTTTGCCTTACTTGTCCACGGAGTACACTGCATTAAATCCTAACCAATGCTATAATTAATTTATAATAAAGTTAGAGACAGAAAAACAACCATTAGAGTTTGAAGTTAAGCTACTTAGATAATTTTAATGCAAAAACAAGATAGTAGTGTACTACAGAAAAACATTGTAGTGCATTAAAACTAATCAATATAGACAAAGATAAAAAAAAACAATACCATATGAGACTGGCAGATGTAACAGGGTTTAGCCTAGGCCCACAATTACCCCTGTGGGCCTTTACCCCAGCTACTCCATGTGCTCTGCAGGCTGATCCTGAGTCTCCGCTACCTGGGAGTTGGGGTACATGACTGTGGCAGTGCCTCCACCTGACTGGGCATCCAGGGCAAGAATGGGTTTCCCAGGCAGGAACATAACAAATAACTACAACACACACAGTAATAACTGTAAAACAGTATGAACATGTATTAAAGGATTATGGCAAATAAAAGTAAGGCAAGTAATACAGTGGCTAACTAACACACCAACTCTCTCTAACCAATCCCAGCACCCTCCCAAACCACCTACGAACCCACCCTCAGGCTTCACCCTAATGGCTGATGGGTACCAGTTGGTGCACAGAAAAGTTGGGGCCCTTTAAGGTAATCCACATGCATTTAAACAGTTACAACTCATAGGAAGCTGCAATTGACTGGAAGAGCTGTTTATAAGTTTCTGTGATGGACAGAATGCCCTGTCAGTATGACAAGGGGAGAGGATACTTCTTACCACTAAACAGGATTCATCTGCACAGGCTGAAGGGAAACTCCAGGGTCTGCCAGTCATTTACTTTGTCTGGATTCTTCTCCGCAGTTCTCTCACAGGGTCAGACTGCAGCTGGCAGCATACACTAAATCAGCAGATCAGAGGAATGCTGTTACTTTAAACAAGAGGAAGTCTCTATGCAGCTCCTCTGACAGCCAGGCCTCACACACTCCTTCACTGCTCTGACATGTCTGCTTCCTTCTGTGTCTTACACTCTTCTCCTAAGTTTCAATTGATCACATGACCAACCAGTCTAATAGTTACCTAGGCAACTTCTCCTGCATATAAATAATAATAAATGCACTAACAGTCCTATAAACAAATGTTAACTATCTTACAGTTTACTCTAGTACAGAGGGGTTTCAACATTCATCATTTCCGCAACCACATACAGAAAATCAATCATTTTAGACTGTACCTGGGGGATATGTAAGTAAGAACCCTGGGAGGATGTCATATTCTAGTACCCAGTCTCTGTTCTATCCGAGGAAGTCCAGAATGTGCCTGGGAATCTTCAGCTCTGGCCACTTGGGTGGGGAGGTCACCAGATGCTTGAGGCCCTGGCTTTCCCATGATACAAGAGTCTCTTTTTGGGGTCCCAGGCACAAAGTTGGGGCTGTTGGGATTCAATGTAGAGGAGGCTAAGGGAGGAGAGGAAGGAAAGTGCTGTGTTTCCTCAGCAGGAGGAGACCACCATTGATTATCAGCACTAAGAGCTTCTGGGATCTCCACTGCCTCATTTTCAGGACTCTCTATTGTGCTTTTCTCACTACTAATCCCTTCCTCTTCATTGATATAGGCTATTGGTAGTAGATGGTTCCTATGCCAAAGCCTTTATCCGGCCTTCTGGGGCCTTTTATATGTTCACTGGCAGCCTCTTTAGCTTAGACACAACTTCAAATAGGGTATCTTTCCATCTGTCTACTAATTTGTGTTTCCCAGGTACCCCTAGATTCTGGAGGAGAACCTTATCTCCCGCTTGGACTTCCTGATGCTTTACTTTGGTATTGTATCTTCTTTTGTTGCGTTCCTCCATTTTTGCCACAGTTTGAGTGGCCAACTCGTAGGCACGGTGAAGGTTTTGTCTGAGGGTCCTCACATACTGGAAGTGAGAGTCTGACTTTGTCCCATTTGGGGACACCCCCAACCGGACATCTATCGGTAGTCTGGCTTCCCGTCCAAACATTAGGAAGTCGGGTGAGAATCCTGTAGACTCATGCCTTGTGCAATTATATACGTGGACCATGGCTTCTACATGCTTACTCCAGGACTTCTCCACTTGTTTCAGAGTCCTGAGCATGTCTAGGAGTGTCCTATTAAAACGCTCAGGCTAGGCATTAACCTCAAGGTGGTAGAGTGTTGTTCTGGACTTGTGAACTTGCAACATATCCAACAGTTCTTTGATCAGCTTACTCTCAAAGTCTCTACCTTGATCAGAATGTATTCGATTGGGCAGCCTGTAGTGCACAAAATATTTCTGCCAGAGGACCTTGGCTATGGTCACAGCCTTCTGGTCTGTAGTGGGAAAAGCCTGAGTGTATCTGGTGAAATGGTTTGTTACTCCCAGAACATTGCCGATTCCGGTAGTATCATTCTCAATACATAGATAGTCCATGCACACAAGATCCTGTACTTCTCAAGTGGCCCATAGGGGCAGCTCTCACAGGCAGAGTCTTTCTCTGAATACATCTTCTGCAGGTCTTCACATAATGTTCAACATGTTCTCTCATTGCGAGGCCAATAGAAACTGGTCTTGTACCAGGCCATAGGTCTTTTCTACCCCAAGATGCCCATATTGATCATGGATGGCTCTCAGGACCAGTCCCCAATATCTATGAGGTAACACTAGCAGCTTTAGACCAGGGTGGTCATGGTATTTTATAATTCTATAAAGGATTCCATCTTCTAGATGTAGTTTACTCCATTCTCCCCGGTACAAATGTTTTTGTCCAATGGGGAGGGAGCTCAGTAATTTAGGGTTCTTGGCTCTCATTGCCTTGAGGACTGTCCCTATATACCAGTCCTGTGACTGGGCTTTCTTCTTGTCTTCATTGATTATTTGAGACCACTGTTGGAGCATTGCTAAAGCACAGAATACCTCTGGTATGGCTTCTGGGGAGTGATATATGGAGTCTATCGCTCTGAGTTCAGAGAACTCATTCTTCCTCTCAGCCACTACATATGTTTGGCACAGGACTCTTACCCCAGGCACAGGGATTTCTTCCCATTCCTCCTTTTCTTCATGAGGAGGAAGTCCAGGTCTGCGGGACAGAGCATCTGCACTGTCATTCTGAGGGCCCGGCTTGTATTTAAGGCTGAAACTATAGTTCAACAATGTTGCCAGCCACCTATGCCCTGTGGCATCCAGCTTAGCTGTTGTTTGAATATAAGTATGCAGATTGTTATCCGTCCTTACCTCGAATGTTGCTCCATATAAATAGTCATGTAACTTGTCCACAGTTGCCCACTTGAGCGCCAAGAATTCTAGCTTATAGACAGGATAGTTTTTCCCTGCACCAGTTAGACTTCTACTTATGTAGGCCACTGGTCTTAACCCTTCTGGGTAGCTTTGATGCAGTACACCCCCTAGGCCTTCCATACTGGCATCAACATGGAGCACATATGGTTTCTCAGGATCTGCATATGACAATACAGGAGCTTCTGTGAGTCTTTTCTTCAAGATTTAAGAAGGCTTCTTCGCATCACCTGAGGTCCATTTCTTTCCAAAGGAGTCTTTAGGACTTGGCGCCTTAAAATCCTCTATATCGGAGGTAGTCTTTAACAGGTTTGTGTAGCTCTCAAGCAATCTTTAAAATAGTCTTTCACACAACCTCCGGTAGTAACCGCAGAATCCAATGAATGAGCGCAGCTCCACTGATGTTATCTGGCCTGGGCCAGTTCATCACCGCCTCAATTTTGGTCGGTGTCAGTTGTCACATCTTGTGTGGAAACAATATGACCTACCATATATAACAGAGTTCTGGGCAAACCAACATTTGTCTATTGATAATTTCAGACCCTCTGCTTGGAGTCAATCCAACACCTTCAGCAATCACTGTTCGTGCTCTTCTGGTGTCCTTCCGAACACTATGAGATCATCAAGATAGACTTAGCACTCTTTGGGATTCATATCCCCCACAGTCTTCTCCATCAGCCTTTGAAAGGTGGCAGGAGCTCCAGTGACCCCTTGGGGCATCCTGGTAAACTCATAGAATCCCAAGGGACAGATGAAAGCTGTCTTTTCCTGATCCTCCTTCTTCATGGGTACCTGATAAGACCCAGACCTCAAGTCCAGGACACTGAACCACTGGCTTCCAGAAAGGGCATCTAGCAGATCTTCTATCCGTGGCAGCGTATATTGATCTGGCACAGTCTTTTGTTTAAAGTCAGATAGTCTATGCAGATACTGTGCCATTCTTTTTCATAACTACCACTATGGGTGAGGCATATGGACTTCTGGACTCTTTAATAATGCCAGATTCTTCCATCTGTTGGAGTATATCCCGGACATCTTCCACATCTTGAGGGCTTATTCTCCTTGATCTTTCTCAGAATGGAGCTGGGTCAGAAAGTCTGATAGCATGTGTGGCACTCTTTGCACATCCCACATCCATTTCTTTCCTGGAGAAGACTTTCTCTCGAGTAGCTAATTTGGATCGGAGGCTATTTGTGGTAGAGGAGAATCTTCCAGTTCAAAAACTATAGGTCCTTTTAGATCACCCCCCTGTTCTGCCTTTACAGACATTACTGAAGAGACTTGGTCTAACAAGTGAATCACGCCAATCTTCTGGTGACGATCAATTCTGATCTCTGTGGGTGTTAAATTTGTTATCATTATGGGAAAATCTTTACACCAGTGATTCCGCTCAGGTATGAGAGTCCACCCTTTTTTTTGCATCCTCCTCAGGCAAGGACTCAATGAGGTATTGCCTGGTTCCTCCTGATATTTCATGGTGCAGAGATGCTATGGCTCATAAAGTCTTAGTCTCTCCAGGCCTTACAAATACACGGCTAGATTTAGAGTTTTGTCGGTAACGACCCGCGTAGCTAACGCTGGCTTTTCCCCCCCCGCACCTTTTAAATACCGCTGGTATTTAGAGTTCATAGAAGGGCTGCGTTAGGCTCCAGAAAGGGAGCATATAGCATATTTACCACCATTGCAGCTTTCAATACCAGCGGTGCTTATGGACGCGGCCAGCTTTAAAAACGTGCTCGTGCACGATATCCCCATAGAAAACAATGGGGCCGTTTGAGCTGAAAAAAAACCTAACACCTGCAAAAAAGCAGCGTTCAGCTCCTAACGCGGCCCCATTGTTTCCTATGGGGAATCAGTTTCTAAGTCTGCACCTAACACTCTAACATGAACCCCGAGTCTAAGCACCCCTAATCTGCTGCCCCCGCTATTGCTGACCCCTGCATATTTTTTTAACCCCTAATCTGCCGCTCCGTACCACCGCCGCAACTACATTATACCTATGTACCCCTAATCTGCTGTCCCTAACACCGCCGACCCCTATATTATATTTATTAACCCCTAATCTGCCCCCCACAAACGTCGCCCGCCAGCTACCTACAATAATTAACCCCTAATCTGCTGACCGGACCTCAACGCTACTATAATAAATGTATTAACCCCTAATCCGCCTCACTAACCCTATAATAAATAGTATTAACCCCTAATCTGCCCTCCCTAACATCGCTGACACCGAACTTCAAGTATTAACCCCTAATCTGCCGACCGGACCTCACCGCTACTCTAATAAATGTATTAACCTCTAAAGTTAAGTCTAACCCTAACACTAACACCCCCCTAAGTTAAATATAATTTAAATCTAACGAAATAAATTAACTCTTATTAAATAAATTATTCCTATTTAAAGCTAAATACTTGTAAAATAAACCCTAATATAGCTACAATATAAATTATAATTATATTGTAGCTATTTTAGGAATAATATTTATTTTACAGGCAACTTTGTATTTATTTTAACCAGGTACAATAGCTATTAAATAGTTGATAACTATTTAATAGCTACCTAGTTAAAATAATTACAAAATTACCTGTAAAATAATTCCTAACCTAAGTTACAATTAAACCTAACACTACACTATCAATAAATTAATTAAATAAAATACCTACAATTATCTACAATTAAATCTAACACTACACTATCAATAAATTAATTAAATAAAATACCTACAAATAAATACAAATAAATAAACTAACTAAAGTACAAAAAATAAAAAAAGCTAAGTTACAAAAAATAAAAAATTAATTACAAACATAATAAAAATATTACAACAATTTTAAGCTAATTACACCTACTCTAAGCCCCCTAATAAAATAACAAAGCCCCCCAAAATAAAAAGATGCCCTACCCTAATCTAAAATTAAAATAGAAAAGCTCTTTTACCTTACCAGCCCTTAAAAGGGCCTTTTGCGGGGCATGCCCCAAGAATTCAGCTCTTTTGCCTGGAAAAAAAACATACAATCCCCCCCCCCAACATTACAACCCACCACCCACATACCCCTAATCTAACCCAAACCCCCCTTAAATAAACCTAACACTAAGCCCCTGAAGATCTTCCTACCTTATCTTCACCACACCAGGTATCTATCACCGATCCGTCCAGGCTCCGAAATCTTCATCCAAGCCCAAGCGGGGGCTGGAGATCATCATCCGGCTGAAGTCTTCTATCAAGCGGCAAGAAGAAGTACAGAAGAGGCTCCAAAGTCTTCATCCTATCCGGGCAGAAGAGGAGATCTGGACCAGCAACCATCTTGATCCAAGCGGCATCTTCTATCTTCATCCGATGATGAGCGGCTCCATCTTGAAGACCTCCGGCGCGGATCCATCCTCTTCTTCCGACGTCCTAAGTCCGAATGAAGGTTCCTTTAAATGACGTCATCCAAGATGGCGTCCCTCGAATTCCGATTGGCTGATAGTGATTCTATCAGCCAATCAGAATTAAGGTAGGAAAAATCTGATTGGCTGATAGAATCAGCCAATCAGATTCAAGTTCAATCCGATTGGCTGATCCAATCAGCCAATAAGATTGAGCTTGCATTCTATTGGCTGATCGGAACAGCCAATAGAATGCGAGCTCAATCTCATTGGCTGATTCAATCAGCCAATCAGATTTTCCCTACCTTAATTCCGATTGGCTGATAGAATCCTATCAGCCAATCGGAATTCGAGGGACGCCATTTTGGATGACGTCATTTAAAGGAACCTTCATTCGGACTTAGGACGTCGGAAGAAGAGGATGGATCCGTGCCGGAGGTCTTCAAGATGGAGCCGCTCGTCATCGGATGAAGATAGAAGATGCCGCTTGGATCAAGATGGTTGCCGGTCCGGATCTCCTCTTCTGCCCGGATAGGATGAATACTTTGGAGCCTCTTCTGGACTTCTTCTTGCCGCTTGATAGAAGACTTCAGCCGGATGATGGATCTCCAGCCCCCACTTGGGCTTGGATGAAGATTTCGGAGCCTGGACGGATTGGTGATAGATACCCGGTGTGGTGAAGATAAGGTAGGAAGATCTTCAGGGGCTTAGTGTTAGGTTTATTTAAGGGGGGGTTTGGGTTAGATTAGGGGTATGTGGGTGGTGGGTTGTAATGTTGGGGGGGTATTGTGTTTATTTTTACATGCAAAAGAGCTGAATTCATTGGGGCATGCCCCACAAAAGGCCCTTTTAAGGGCTGGTAAGGTAAAAGAGCTTTTCTATTTTAATTTTAGAATAGGGTAGGGCATCTTTTTATTTTGGGGGGCTTTGTTATTTTATTAGGGGGCTTAGAGTAGGTGTAATTAGCTTAAAATTGTTGTAATATTTTTATTATGTTTGTAATTAATTTTTTTATTTTTTGTAACTTAACTTTTTTTATTTTTTGTACTTTAGTTAGTTTATTTATTTGTATTTATTTGTAAGTATTTCATGTAATTAATTTATTGATAGTGTAGTGTTAGGTTTAATTGTAACTTAGGTTAGGATTTATTTTACAGGTAATTTTGTAATTATTTTAACTAGGTAGCTATTAAATAGATATTAACTATTTAATAGCTATTGTACCTGGTTAAAATAAATACAAAGTTGCCTGTAAAATAAATATAAATCCTAAAATAGCTACAATATAATTATAATTTATATTGTAGCTATATTAGGGTTTATTTTACAAGTAAGTATTTAGCTTTAAATAGGAATAATTTATTTAATAAGAGTTAATTTATTTAGTTAGATTTAAATTATATTTAACTTAGGGGGGTGTTAGTGTTAGGGTTAGACTTAGCTTTAGGGGTTAATACATTTATTATAGTAGCGGTGAGGTCCGGTCGGCAGATTAAGGGTTAATACTTGAAGTTAGGTGTCGGCGATGTTAGGGAGGGCAGATTAGGGGTTAATACTATTTATTATAGGGTTATTGAGGTGGGAGTGAGGCGGATTAGGGGTTAATACATTTATTTTAGTAGCGGTGAGGTAAGGTCGGCAGATTAGGGGTTAATAATTGAAGGTAGGTGGCGGCGACGTTGTGGGCGGCAGATTAGGGGTTAATTAATATAATATAGGGGTCGGCGGTGTTAGGGGCAGCAGATTAGGGGTACATAGGGATAACGTAGGTTGCGGAGGTGTGCGGTGGGCAGAGTAGGGGTTAAAAAATTTTATTAGAGTTGCGGCGATGTGGGGGGGGCCTCGGTTTAGGGGTACAGAGGTAGTTTATGGGTGTTAGTGTACTTTAGAGCACAGTAGTTAAGAGCTTTATGAACCGGCGTTAGCCCAGAAAGCTCTTAACTCCTGACTTTTTTCTGCGGCTGGAGTTTTGTCGGTAGAGGCTCTACCGCTCAGTTCTGCCAAGACTCTAAATACCAGCGTTAGAAAGATCCCATTGAAAAGATAGGATACGCAATTGGCGTAGGGGGATCTGCGGTATGGAAAAGTCGCGGCTGGAAAGTGAGCGTTAGACCCTTACCTACAAGACTCTAAATACCAGCGGTAGCCCAAAACCAGCGTTAGGAGCCTCTAACGCTGCTTTTGATGGCCAATGCCAAACTCTAAATCTAGCCGAAAGTTTCTTTCCCTGAGTAGTGGCATGACCCTGGTCTAGCTTGTAGGGCTAGTCAATGGCACTCTTTCCCTAGAACAGGGCTGACTTCCATCAGTCAGGTTAGAGATACATCACCAACTTCAGTTAGGTGGGCCCTGAACATGTCCTGCACCATTCTTGCATTGGTACCCAAAATTATTGGGGAGCACTTTGTTTTTTTCATGGGGCATACAAGAGCTTCCAAATCCATAGGGCAGATAATTCCTGTGTTTAACTGTGGGATGGTTATTGTCACTCTTATACATCCCTCTACAGGCTGGTCCTGAGATCCCACTCCCTACAACTGCAACTCTCCTGCTGGCTCCAGGGGAATATGTTTTAGGTGATGGTCATAGAAGTCTCTATTAATGATGGTGACCTGGGATCCAGTATCTAACAAGGCTGAGGCATGAATTCCTTCTATTTGTAACTGTATCAGAGATTTGGGCCCAATCTTTGCCCCCACAGATAACATGGGTGTGTTTTTTTTCTCTTTTCCTGAAAGGACTGGTAACTTGGGCCTCCTCCAGCTCAATAGCTAGCACTTCCACTCCTGTCTCTGATGAATTAGTGGGACACTCCCGCTTCAAATGCCCTGATTTTCCGCACTTAAAACAGTTCCCTCGGGGGGACTGTTCCTCTGGGAATAACCTTCCTGTGGTCTCCCTGCGGTGCTGCTTCCTGGTAGGAGAATAATCTGTTCTTCTTGGTGATGGCTTAGACAATAAGTCTAATTCAGCTACCTTCTTTTTAAGGATGGACAGTTCCATATCCTCTTTCTTTGCGGCTTTAAAATAATTTCCTTTTTGTGGAGGAGATGGGGACATTTGGTTCTCCAGTATTTTTCCTTTTCGGATCAGTGTGGAATAGGACAAGACTTGATCATCCAACTTAACTCTTAACATGATCATGACTGGATCATTGATAAGGCCTCCCTTCTGAATTTGTTTGGATAGTTGAGCATTCAACTCAGATGCAGTGACTGCTCCATTATGAAACAGTTTTCCCAATGACAATTGTATTCGATTGATATAGTCTGAAGCTTTCTCATGTTCCTTCTGTTTAGTGGCTAGGAACTTGATTGATAGATCATCAGAGTCCTCTGATTTTCCATAGGCATCCTGCAAAACCTTCAGGTAATCTTGTGCGGTAGCTTGTTCATTCACTCCCCTAAACAGTCTTATCATATTCATAGCTGGGAAACGAAGACTCTCCATTATCTGTTGTTTTTTATGTTATCTGTACAAGACCATTCTTCCAATAATTGTACAGCATTATCCTCCCCGGGAGGAACAGGCTGATTCCCAGAAAACACTTTCAGCTTACGATAACTGTGGGTATGCGTAGCCGTCACTATGGCTTCTGAGAGTTTTTGCAGTATTTCAGATATGTTACTCTCTCCTGAACTTGTGGCTCTCAATAGGGAATCACCTGGTTTTGGGGATGTTGAAGATGAGGGAACCACTAGATCTGGGGTCTTAGGGGCAATTGTCCCTTGCACACTGGAAAAGTAGAAATTTTGTTTGGGGATGGCCCCAGTCTCTACAGGGGTAACGATAATCTGCTGGCTGGTTTCTCTGACAAAGGGGACAGAATGTGGGAATAATTTGATACATTAAAGTCTCTTAGGCCTATACTGGAGGGTTGCTGCAGTGTTACCCCTTCCTCCTTATCAGGGAGAGCGTACACTAAGTGACATCCTTCAGGAACTGTTTCATGAAGGTATAGACATGTAGGCCTATGACGGCCTCTCAAATCTGCATGGGAATATAGAGAGAGCAAAATAGAGGAGGAGAGAGAGCAAAAGAGGGGGAGAGAGAGAAAAAGAGGGGGTATAGAGAGAGCAAAAGGGAGGGGGAGAGAGCAAAAGAGAGGGGGAGAGAGCAAAAGAGGGGGGGATAGAGAAAGCAAAAGAGGGGGGATAGAGAGAGCAAAAGAGAGGGAGAGAGAGAGCAAAAGAGAGGGGGAGACATCGAAAGAAAGGGGGAGAGAGACAGCAAAAGAGAGGCAAGAGAGAGCAAAAGAGAGGGGGGGGAGAGAGAGAGCAAAAGAGGGGAGAGAGTGCAAAAGAGAGGGGGGGAGAGAGAGAGAGAGCAAAAGAGAGGGGAAGAGAGAGCAAAAGAGAGGGGAGAGAGAGCAAAAGAGAGGGGAGAGAGAGAGCAAAAGAGAGGGGGGAAAGAGAGAGCATAAGAGAGGGGGGAGAGAAAGAGCAAAAGAGATGGGGGAGAGAGAGCAAAAGAGAGTGGGAAAGAGAGCAAAAGAAAGGGGAGAGAGAGACAGCAAAAGAGAGGAGGGAAAGGGAGCAACATAAAGAGGAGAGAGAGAGCAAAAGGGGGGGAGAGAGAGCAAAACAGGGGAAATTGTGACAGCAAAAGAGAGGGGGAGAGACAGCAAAAGAGAGGGGGGAGAGAGCAAAAGAAAGGGGGATAGAGAGAGCAAAAGAGGGGGATAGTGAGAGCAAAAGAGAGGGAGAGACAGAGCAAAAGAGGGGGGGATAGTGAGAGCAAAAGAGAGGGGGGAGAGGAAGGAAAAGAGAGGGGGAGAGAGCAAAAGAGGGGGGATAGAGAAAGCAAAAGAGGGGGGATAGAGAGAGCAAAAGAGAGTAAGAGAGAGAGCAAAAGAGAGGGGGGGAGAGAGAGATCAAAAGAGGGGAGAGAGTGCAAAAGAGAGGGGAGAGAGAGAGAGCAAAAGAGAGGGGAAGAGAGAGCAAAAAGAGAGGGGAGAGAGGAGAGCAAAAGAGAGGGGGAAAGAGAGAGCATAAGAGAGGGGGGAGAGACAGAACAAAAGAGATGGGGGAGAGAGAGCAAAAGAAAGGGGAGAGAGAGACAGCAAAAGAGAGGAGGGAAAGAGGAGAGAGAGAGCAAAAGGGGGGGAGAGAGAGCAAAATAGGGGGAATTGTGACAGCAAAAGAGAGGGGAAGAGACAGCAAAAGAGAGGGGGGAGAGAGCAAAATAAAGGGGGATAGAGAGAGCAAAAGAGGGGGATAGTGAGAGCAAAAGAGAGGGAGAGAGAGAGCAAAAGAGGGAGGATAGTGAGAGCAAAAGAGAGGGGGGAGAGAGAGCAAAAGAGGGGGTAGAGAGAGCAAAAGAGAGGAAGAGAGAGAGCAAAAGAGAGGGGGGAGAGCGCAAAGAGAGAGGGTGAGAGAGCGCAAAAGAGGGAGGAAAAGAGAGGGGGAGAGAGAGAGCAAAAGAGAGGGGGGAGAGAGAGAGCAGAAGAGAGGGGGGATAGAGAGAGTGCAAGGGGTGGAACCGCTGCACTGCAAAAAGTGGCCCGTGTACACAGGCTTTAGGACTAGTGATTTATAAATATTTAACATTCCAATGATCTTCACATATAGAACAATGTACTTTTTATAGTAACATATTTCAATATATACAGTATCTATATATCTATATACCGTATATATATATAAATATATATATATATATATATACACACCTTTACCTGTATATATATTCCTATAGATATATATGTATAGAATTGTATTAAACATGAACAGTATCACATATATATATATATATATATATATATATATATATATATATATATTTAATAATAAAAAGCACATTATTTTCTATCAGGTAGTTTACGAGTTTTGCGTTACGGATTTTAACGCTGAAAAAATGGCAATTTCAGTGTAATGGCCAGGAACACATATTACGAGTCATGTCGGTATTGCTATACCGCAAGCATTTTAGCCTGTAACGTAACAACCATTCAGCACAAAAAAATTTTTTGCATGGGATTTTTATAGAGCCGCTATTACAGGTTGTGCATTGAGGCTAAAATGCTTGCTTTACAGCCTATACCGACACGAGCCATACCGCCATCTGAGAGCACTAGTTATGTGTTTTGTGCAACAAAAATGTTTCACAAAACTCATAACTAAACTGTTACAAAGTACACTAGCATGTTACAAAGAAGAGAATATTTAATATTGGCACTGTGACAGAACTAAAGGAAATGAAGGTCAATTGACCTTGGTACTGCCTCTTTAAATGCAATAAATATACAAATAAATCACAAAATAAAAATAAGATAATATAAATGTGAAAAAATGTGAACTAAAAGTTCATTGATTGGGGGGGCGGAGCTAGCCAGCAACAGGAGCAGACGTGCAGGTCCGTCGCTCTCTGTGAAAAGTGATCAAAATGAATATACCTAGCTCAAGATATTGCCTAATTCTGTCTGCAAACGTGAGTTTTTAGTTTATAGACTCACTGCTACTGGCTATGGAGTGGATAATTCGTGAGAAGAAGCGTGAGGAGGGAAATTATAGATAGAAGTGGATGCGACATTCTGACCAACGCCATTTTGCCTAGCTATACAACAAATACGCTGAGCCTCAACCCAGAGATCCTGCAGCCCTACAGACAGTTCATAGTTTCACCTAGACCATGATTGGTCCGGTTCCCAGCAGCACTGATTCGGCTATACTACCGAAATTAGAGAGGTGGGAAAATGACTTACAGTACCGGTTATCTACATGTTTTGGAGATTTTAGAAAAGATCTTGCGACACTTCTGGTCTCCTTGTGTCAGAACCCCAAACTCCCGGTTGCTTCTGGCCACAAATCAAGAAAGAAAATGACTATAGCTGCGAACACTACAACAGCATTGTCACCAGCAGGTTTTCAAACCCTGACTATGGCTCCTCCATTTAAACCCTTGCCACTTAACTCAACTACTCCTCCATCGGGGGTGGCGGCCGAACCCCTGTGGAGATATGAAGCAGCATTCTATGGGAGCTGGCAGGGGACAGATTGGGAGCTGGCCTGGCGAGATGACGATCAGCTCTGTGCGCTATCGATAGGCGCCGCGAGTAGGAAATCACAACAACCGTTTTTTGCAGCTATTCTGGGCTCAGACCACGGCAACTATCTGGTGAAACAACCTGCCGTTAAGACTTCCATATCCAGGCAGGCATGCCCTAAGAGATCCGGCTGGACTATACATAAAGCTGGGGTAGGATAAGCTCATGGCTAGGAGAGGATACATTGCAGCACATACTATCTGTTATACGCTGCCACACAACGGATCCACGCTGATTATAGGAACTTACTCCACTATTTACTAAGCGGTTTACTTTAGATAGTTACTCGAGTTCTGCATATCAAGGACAATAGTTGCAGCATTCCGGTGGCGGAGCCATCATGGTCATATACCCTGGACATACAAATGACAGTTATCAAGATACGTAATTTCTGCAATCTTCTTAGTCTACCGGCTTTATACTCTGTTCTGAACGGACTCTTGTATATATATATCTGTGTGTGAAACGGGATGTGAAATGATATCTATGTTTATATAAATAACACATAGACATTGGTGGTAAGACAAGTATAGTATTGTAGTAGCAGCTGAGCATTTGGAAGGAGCTGACATAGCGAATTACATCATTAGTGATACTTTCCTCACCTCATACATTTAGGGCAATTTACCAACCTTACACTATTCACAGTATAATTTGTAATCTATTCTATGTACATGTTTATAGCCATATGGTTCTTGTTACTGTCTGTTAGCCTAACTGTTGTTCTAAAAGTGGGCATAAACTGCTATTAGTTAATACAGGTCAAATATACCGGATGTCCAGCGTGATATAATATAATTTACAGCAGCATGGCTGAATAATTAATATTGGTAAATTAACATTGTCTCCCCATAGCACAAATATGATGAAGATAGTGAGGTGAATAGCTACCTACCTTTCACATAGGCTACAAAGCTATATTTAGACTAGAGCCCCAAATTGGGGACAGGGACTTAGCTAAGAAACCTCAATACCAATAGTACAATACCTATTTATTAATGGAAGGTTAAAACAGTTCTCAGGTGAAGACACAGTCTTATCTTTCCACTAAAGTATATTATGTGGGAGTTGTTTCTAGGACCACTGATTACACAATCTATCTCTGTGAAGGGTGTCTTTTTCAAATAGTTTTAATATGCTGGACACTATCCTTTTACGTTGTGGTTCGCTATTCAGAAACTTACTTTTATTTATTTTTTTAAAGCTATATAATTCTGTGTGCTCTACTAAGCTATTTAGAGTTAAGTTGTTCAAGATATCTATGCGGGAGTGGAGGGGGGGTTGGTACCTTGCGTCTATCTGCTCCTATTTTTGTGTATTACAAATGTCTGCTATACTTTTAATGCAGGAAAAACACGCATTGTTTGAATAACTTCAGAGCCAGGGCCTGCCACAAATACTCTATTGGTTATTATTGTGTTGCACTGTGGGCGACTGAGATAGGGAGAGAGAGACAATATTTACTGAAACATATAAGGAAATAGTGCAGATTTATATACAACGCACCAAAGGTTTCTCCTTATAGTAATATTTTGCAACCATTTTTAACTCTAACTATAGTATAGTCCAATTATAAAATACACTTATTGTTAGATGCTACGGATGTAAGCACTACTGTTGATTATATTTCATATTTATATAATATGTTACACAGTATATGTAATGTACCTCAGCTGTTCTGTGCTATAACAGAGAGAAGGTTTATCTATAACTGCCCAACTGTTACTTGTATATAGTTGAAAAGACACGCTATTTATATACTACGAGAAGGTAATATTTGACTTATTTTACTCCAAATTTGGATTGGCTCCGTATTCCCCCCTAGGGGTTCTCCCTTAGGCCCTGTTTACTACTGTAAACTAAGGAACACAGATTGCATCGCATTTCCTATCCATTATTAGATGTTTAATATGAAAAAGTGGCACATACTATTCCCCTTCCTATAAAAGAAAAGAATGAGGAAAGATATGGGCAATGAGTGCTAGCAGGATATACTATTGACCTAGGTTTAGCTTATGAGACTACTATACACCCTATAATAACCCTACCCTTATTTGAATTTCTATTCTATCTGGACAGACCGTTTGTGAAATTATATTTATGCACCCATATGTCTTAATAGATATGTACTGCCTTACTAGAGCTGTTCCTATTGTAATATATTTACAATGTACTATACACTGTGATGTTTATATTGAATTTCCTCAATAAAAATTAAAAATATAAAAAAAAAAAAGTTCATTGATTGGTTAGGATATATTCACTCCTGGACGAATGTTCTGCAGTCAATGTCTTCAATTTCGTCCTCATATAAAATAATGGAAGAAAGAACACTACATAGTGTAAATCTGTAGCCCACTTGGAATAAATGGTGAAGTACGGACAAATGATTACTCACATTTGGTGGATCAAATCCAAGCTCAGGGTAATGCGCAAACCTACTTTATACTGGTAGGCAAACAGTATCTCACACAAAGGTAATAAAAAGTAATATTTATTAAAAATCATAAAAACGTCACAAATGCACAGTTGACACCATACATTGAGGACTTCTGAGGGACAATACAGTGGTTACCATTTTTTCCAGGTAAAAGAGCTTTTAACTTAGGGCAATGTCCTACAAAAGGCCCTTTTAAGGGCTATTGGTAGTTTATTGTAGGCTAGGCGGTGTTTTTATTTTGGGGGGCTTTTTATTTTTCATAGGGCAATTAGATTAGGTATAATTGTTTTTGTGTTTGATAATTTCATTTATTATTTTTTGTAAGCTAGGTGTTTTTTTATTTTTTGTAATTTAGTGTTTATTATTTTTTGTAGTTTTATATTTTTTATTTTTTTTCGTAGTGTTAGGTATTTTTAAATTTGTAATTTAGATTTTTTAATTGGTAGTTTTTTTAATTTAATTAAAATAGTTATGTTAGGTTAACTATAGGTTAATTTATAGTTTAAACTTAGTTTTTTTTATTTCACAGGTAAGTTTTTATTTATTTTAAGATAGTTACATTGTAGTTTTAATTTAAAGATAGGGGGTGTTAGGTTTAGGGGATAATAGTTTAATTTAGTGTTTTGCGATGTGGGGGGCTGGCGGTTTAGGGGTTAATAGGTTTATTTAGTAGTGGCGATGTGGGGGGGCCAAAGGTTTAGAGGTTAATAGGTTTATTTAGTGGCGGCGATATGTGGAAGGCCAAAGGTTTAGGGGTTAATAACTTTATTATAGTGTCAGTGACATCGGGAAATGGCGGATTAGGGGTTAATAGCTTTATTATAGTGTTGGCGATGTTAGGGAGCAGCGGAATAGGGGTTAATAACTTTATTGTAGTGGCAGTAATGTCAGGGAGCTGCAGAATAGGGATTAATAACTTTATTTATGTTAGGGTGTTTAAACGTAACTTTTTTTCCCCCATAGACATCAATGGGGTTGCGTTACAGAGATTTTTCATTCTGCACTTTTTTCTAACACTCTCTCCCCATTGATGTCTATGGGGAAAAGTGTGCATGAGCATGTCAAAGCAGCCCATAACGCACAGCACAAGGAGGCTTTTCAGTAACTTGTAATGGCAGTGCTATGGAGAGTGAAATAACACAACATTTTTGGCTTTAGTTTCGCCCCCTGTTTAGCGCAAAATTCGTAATCTACCTGTATGTGAAGAACATAATAATGTAAAATATGCGTAAAGCTTATCAAGGTTCACAATTGAGAGCTAATGCAATCGGGTAAGCGCACATGAAGAATTGCTATCTTCAATACTCGTTCTTGAAATATAAAATATAAAAATATGAATAAAATTATTTAAAATTATTATAAATACTGTAATAATATTCTAAATAATCCATAGAATATATATATATATATATATATATATATATATATATACACAGTCATGGCCAAACTTATTGGCATCCCAGCATTTTTGTCAGATAATGAACCACTTCGCCCAGATAATTGTTGCAATTACAAATGGTATTCTTATGTTTATTTCTTTTGTTAGAATTGGTATGACACAAAAATGTGGAGAGACAAAAACCCATATCTGACACATTCCAAGCAAAACTCCAAAAATAAATGGGATAACATTATTGGCACCTTCTCAAAATTGTAAGAAATAATTGCATTCTAAGTTTGTGATGATCTTGTAATTTGTAATTAAAATCACCTGTATTAATTAGCAGGTGCTGAAAATATAGAAATAACACTGGCAACCAGTTGAAAAGGTGAACATTTTACTGAACCTTTCTGTTGTGTGCCACACTGAGCATGGGGAAGCGAAAGAGCAGAAAAGTATTGTCTGAGGATTTGATAACAAAAATTGTGGAAAAGCATGGACAATCTCAAGGTTGCAGGTCCTTCTCCAGAGATCTTAATGTTTATGTGTCCACTGTGAACAACATTGTCAAGAAGTTTACAGCCCATGGTACTGTAGCTAATCTCCCTGGACTTGGATGAAAGAGAAAAATGTATCAAAGATTGCAATGAAGGATTGTTAGAACGGTGGATAAAGAACACTGATCAACTTCCATACAAATTCAAGCTGACCTTCAGGCACAGGGTACAAAAGTGTCTGCTCGCACTATACTTCATCATCTGAATGAAAAGGGATGCTATGGTAGAAGACCCAGGAGGATCCCACTTCTGACACAGAAACATAAAAAAGTCAGATTAGAGTTTGCCTTAACTTAAATGAGGAAGACAAAATCCTTTTGGGAGAATGTGCTGTGGACAGACAAAACAAAATTACAGCTTTTTGGTAAAGCCCATCATTTTACTGTTTTCAGAAAAAGAAATGAGGCTTTTAAAGAAAATAATACAGTCCCTACAGTCAAACATGGCGGAGGTTCAGTGATTTTTGGGGTTGCTTTGCTGATTCAGGCACTGGATGTCTTGACTTTGTACATGGCATTATGAAATATAAAGAGTACCAAAGAATTTTGTGGTGCAATGTAGGGCCCAGTGTCAGAAAATTGGGTCTCCGTCAGACGTCATGGGTCTTACAGCAGGACAACGACCCAAAGCACATGTCAAAAAGCACCTAGAAATGGTTTAAGAAAAGCACTGGAGAGTACTGAACTGGGCAGCAATGAGTCCAGATCTCAATCCCATAGAGCACCTGTGGAGAGATCTCAAAACAGCAGTTGGGAAAAGGAACCCTTCCAATCTGAGAGACCTGGAGCAGTTGGCAAAAGAAGAGTGGTCCAAAATTCCAGTAGAGAGATGTAAGAAACTCATTGATGGTTACAGGAAGCGATTGATTTCAGTTATTTTTTCCAAGGGGTGTGCTACCAAATATTAAATTGAGGGTGCCAATAATTTTGTCCAGTCCATCTTTGGACTTTTGTGTGGAATGTGTCAGATTTGGCTTTTTTTTTCTCTACTTTTTTATGTCATCCCAATACAAACAAAAGAAATAAACATGAGAATGCTTAAACATTTGTAATTGCAACAATTTTCTGGGTGAAGTGGTGCTTAATATGACAGAAATTCAGTAGTACCAATGACTGTATGTATGTATGTATGTATGTATGTATGTGTGAGGTTTATCACTTTAAGTGCCCATCTGGATCTTGGAGAATGGGCTCGGTTGTCTCCTTCAGGTTTCCCTGGATGATGGGGCTTGATTTTTGCATTTATTTGGCTTGGATTGTTGAGGTGTTGTGTTTGTTGTAGTTACTAGGGCTGTTTGTGGGTCTTGCCCTAAAAAAGAGGAGGATACAGCAGGGGTAGTGGCCATGGTACTGTTATTAATTGCCAGCATTTGTGATCTAATATAAGTTCTGGGCTGGACGTTATTCTCTGAATTTACACTATCTATAGATGTATCAGATTCTAAAATTTAAATTTAACTTTCGTTGAATTGTATTGGGTTTTGTGTTCTGTTAGTGTTATAAGTATGATTATTGTATTTTCTCTGCCACTTGTACACTCTTTTGTTAATATAGTTACCTTGATCTCTTTAATATTTTTGTTTCTTGTAATCCATTTATTTTCCAATTTGTCAAGTTCAGTTTGGTATTGTTTATATGCAACATTACATTTTTCTAAATGTTCAAAAACTTTCAAAAGTGTCATTTTGTATTTGTAGTGTTTCTTCCAATAGTTAAATCTCATCTTGATCTAATTCAATTAGAATCTGAATTAATGTAAGTGAATATATTTTTTCCCACCTGTCTATGTGTTCCTGTTTTTTAAGTTCATATGCTGACATTTATTTTATCCTCAACCCTCTTGTTATCATCTTGTCCTGTTGATATCTTTTAAAAAAATGTAAATTCCACCAACGTTTAGAATGTTTGTATAAAGTTTTATGTGATTGGCATAATATATTATTAATTTGATCCTCTCCTATATTGTCAGGTATATAATTAGGTGCATTAAATAAAGACTTAAATTCTGTTAATCTTTTTTGCTGTCTGACCAACAGGTCATTCTGTAAATTAATTCGGCTAGATTACGAGTTTGGCGTTAGAGGCTGTGCGGTGCTAACAAGCAGTTTATGCTCACCACTCACTTACAGATAGCGCTGGTATTATGGGATTTTACAACCCAGACAAGAAGTGAGTGTTGAGCAAAATTTTGCTCCTTACCACACTCCAATACCAGCGCTGCTTACTTTAGCAGTGAGCTGGTGTAACGTGCTCATGC